>NC_133772.1:134119234-134207563 GCF_003597395.2 Chelonoidis abingdonii | reverse complement strand
CATTGTTATATTTCCGCTTCCAACTTCTCAGGTAAGGAGTTCACAAGTTGAGTGTGCGCTGTGTGAAAGGAGACTTCTTTTATTTCTTTTAAACCTGCTAAAGTATAATTTCATCTGGACCCTAGTCTTGTATTAGGGAATAGTAAATACATCTTTCCTTACCACTTCTCACTCACTCATATCATTACTCTTTCATAGCCCCCTCTTAGTCTCTCTTTTCCAAGCTGAAGATCCGAGCCTCTTTATCTTTTCCTCATATTGGGACCTCTCTCCAAACCCATATCTTTTTGTTACCTTCTGAACCTTTTCTAGTGTAACCTTTTTTGAGTTTGAGTGGTGAGAGACCATCTTACACATATTCGAGATGGTGGTCGTACCATAGAAGTATATAAGGGCATAAGCAATTCTCAGTTCTATTCTTCTATCCCTTTTTAATGATTCCTAATCTCCTGCTTTGCTTTTTGACCCGCTCTTGCTCACACGTGAATGCTTCAGAGAACTATCTGATACCGTCAGACTCTTTTTCCTGAATCGTATGTAATAATGCCCATATATTGTATTGCTGTACGTTGGGTTTGTTTTTTCCATATGGCCATTCTTTACTTTATCAATTCGAATTTTCTTTGCGGATTTTCGTGCCCATTCACTAGTTTGAGATTTTTTGAAGTTCTCACCATCTGCTTTGGTATTACTGGGTCTTGAGTGTTTAGTATTCATTGGCAACTTTTGACGAAGTGTGTGTGTGTGTGTGTGTGTGTGTGTGTGTGTGTGTGTGTGTGTGTGTGTGTGTGTGTGTGTGTGTTGTAAAACATTGACAGGCTTTCATGTTTTCATCTTCTCTATTGTTAGAAGTGTGCTGTGCTGAAGGACAGAACTGGGGAATGAGCAATGCGTAATGAGATTTAGTATTTTGTTTTGGGTTTGCATAGGAATTGGAAGTACTTGAGTTGATTTAAATAACTGAAAACATTTGGGTTTAGATTTGGCTTGATAGTCTTTTGTACGATGCAACTTCTTGGCTTGTGTTATTGTATGAATGCTGTGTCGCTGACTGTTTCATTCATTCATCTTGTGCATGTTTTAAGAACAAACAAAAGTTTGGAGGAGAAAATCCCTAAGCGTAGAATTGACAACTTCCACATAATTGTACCATGTTCATTTTGCATGAGATGTTTACTTTGTGCCTTGTACAGTAAGTTTCTCACAATAAAGATACAGATTTCAGTACACCTCAATCAACATGATCCTCTGTTACTCTAAACAACAGATATTGCGGGGATGCAGGAGGCAGCAGGATAATGACTTTTCACAACCTGTGACACCCAGACTTTTGCAATGATTTGTAAATATTACAACACTAAAAAAGAAACAAACATTCTGTTGTCTCTTAAAATCAAAATTGACTGCATTTGAGTATTTTCAGTTTAACCCTATAACTAACTGTGATAGAAAAGAGTATTGCTCAACATTTTCCATTGGTTGTGGAAAAGTGCAATACATCAAACTGATTACAGTTGACAGCTGGCTTGATCTTGCCATGATTAAGTCTTTCACTGCTGGCAAAATCCACTAGCCTTTTCCGTTCACTGATTGCTGATGAATGCAGAGAGACAGCTTTCCATATTGATAAAGGATAGGGGGAAAACTCCCTCTGTTTAGTGTAGAAAAAGATACAAAACTTTACTTGTTATTGATTATGCCTAGCCATGAAGGCATGAGAAAGAGCTCATCTTGTAGGATTTCTGTGGTCATTTGCTCACTTGGCTGAAACAATTAACATTGTTGCTGTAGGTAGAGAATAGCAGAAAAAATGGAGTTGAAGCATGTTGAAGGAATGCAAGAGTTTACAGCCAATGGGCAATGCAGCAAAATAAAGATGTGCTCTTTTACAATTACATGGGAAAGTATCCAGCAGGTAATAAATTACTTTACAAAAATTATTAGTTTTAACTTAAAAAAATATTTTCTTTTGCAAGCAAAGTACCGTATTACTTTTTCACTTGAATTTAAGTTATTGTGGTTTTGAAGTCACATGACTAGAATGCAAACTAGTTTGTTTTAATAACTATAGTCTTTAGCACTGAAAATGCAATTCTGAAAAACAGATTATTGTTTGGCATACAGATAACACACAAGCTGCTAACTGTAAGCTATAAAACTAGTCATTTTAAAACATGACAAGTAAATTATTTAAAAGGAGACTTGAGGCGCTGTCTGTGAGAAGTACAAGTCAAACACTAATCATAAAATTGCTTTCAAATACAGGCTACTTATTTTTCAGTGCGTTTGTACTTGCTTTGGGAAATATTTTGTTGTATCATTATCATGTAAACAGTATGACATCACCACTGTAATACAAAGCATTTGAAACCATTACTTAAGGGAAACATAAACACATTTGATACTAACCATATTATTTAAGAGACCTGTAATGAAATGCTTTTTTAACTCTAATGGACTGGCTTATCAAAATAAGATGTTTTTCTTCTTTAATACCCAGAAAATCAAGTTCCAAAAGCTTATTTTTAAAGAAATTCACGTTTGCTTTGAAAGCTAAATGAGACATGGCTATTCCTCATAATTACTCTGAGTAAAAGATTGGTGCCATAAACAAGTTTAAAGTTTTATACATAACTGGTCTCCTGCAAGTTACCTCCATGCTTATGCATGAAAAGCTTTTATTATTATTATTATTATTATTATTTATTTTTTAATGGATATGTGTTTCTAGTCAGGAGGATGAGAAGGGGAAATATATATGTCTCTGCTGCTGCAAGTAAAAACTATGGTATTTTCAACTTGCATGTGTAGCTGAATAAAAAAAATTTTTTTTTTGTTCTTTTATAAGTTTCGTTGGAATTCATTTACTTTTTTCCTTATACTGTAGAAATCGTTTATAAGCAGTCCTGTTTTATACGATACATATTAACGTGTTCACTATATATTTGCACAATAGGTAAATACATCCATTTGCGGCTTTTTAAATTGTTATCGAATCATAGAAATGTAGGGCTGGTAGGGACCTCAAGAAGTCCAGTCCCCTGAGCTGAGGCAGGACCAAGTCATGGAGTCAGTTTTCTGTTTTTGTTTCATTAGTTTGTTTTCTGAAACTAATACCAGGATAGCTGCTAATCTGCTTTGCCAGAGAAAAATAAGCCGTTATTACACTTGAAAGTTTTGAACATTGGAGAAAACACTAATAACTGATTGGCTCTGAAGTTTGAGACTTAAAGTAGCCGAAAATCTTTATTGGTAAACTGATACAATTGTGTCAGCATGAAGTATGGGTTGCTAACAGAATACTCCCTTTTAGGAAGCGCTATCGAGATTTTGACAAATACAGGAAAAGTGAAATTCGTATGCAAATTGCGATGCAGTATAGCTGGTATAATATTTTGCATTTTAAAGTAATTGAGTATTATTTAATGCACAAAAATATTGAATGCTGTTCCATTGTAGGTGTCTAAATAAAATTGCCAAATTAAATCTGTGTTAGCTTGAAGGTTGTACTACACAATCGTACTTAATGATTGTCTGCAGATAGCTTATGTTAACTTAGTTGTTCTTTATTTTTTAATTTCTGAAATTGTTTGTTTTATCTGTGTTTTATTAGCTTGTTATCTCCATGAGCCTAAAAAAGGCACTGGATTTTTAATCATTTGATTTTTAAATGGATTTCTGCTGCTGGCATTTTCTGACGTAATTTAAAAAATGCAAGGTAGAATTGTGGATAAAACCATTAGACTGGAAATAATGTCATCTGCACAGAGATCAGCAAACATTCTATTTTGCTTAAAATAGAACCAGATACTCATTTTGTAATGTTAAGAATAGGTCTGTTCACAACGCTTCCAAATTGTACCGTACCATACCATAACAAGGTCAACTTCCTATATGGAATACGGGCAAGGGAAGTCACAAAAGATTAAACTGTTTAATTAGACTTTGGGTGTGGGGAGGGGATTATCAACTCTTTAACTCGGTGGTGTCCAGGCTTTTCAGGCTGAGGGCCGAACATTACCTCAAAAGGCTAGCTGGCCTCAGTTAGTAATTTGGAGCAGACTCTCTGCCTTGTGGTGCTTGCTTTGTGCTGTTCAGCTAGTAAAAAGACAGCAGAAACCACTTGGAAATTTCAGTGGATATAATAACCAACGTAACCTATTCTTACATCCTTCTTCCTGCTGCCCCTGGCATTAAGAAAAGGATGACTAGAGTTTGTTGCACTCTGGCTATTCCCAACTGTGCTATGGTCTCTTGGGCACCATAGCCAGTTAGGTAAGTCCATAGCAGCCCCCAGGGTACCTTAGCTTGCAGCAGGACTAAGGCATAGAATTGGAAAGCTATATTTGGTTGATGGGTCTCTGCTTCGCCTCCTTTTCTCTGTCCTGGGTGGTTGTTTGGGGGAATGTAGCCATCCTTTGTTAGGGTATGTCTACACTACGGGATTATTCCAATTTTACATAAACCGGTTTTGTAAAACAGATTGTATAAAGTCGAATGCACGTGGCCACACTAAGCACATTAATTTGGCGGTGTGCGTCCATAGTCCGAGGCTAGCGTCGATTTCTGGAGCATTGCACTGTGGGTAGCTATTCCATAGCTATCCCATAGTTCCGACAGCATCTGAATTGCAGCAGTGGCCAGTAGACGGAAACCACGGAACTTTTGAATTTCACTTTCTGTTTGTCCAGCGGGTGGCTCTGATCGAAGGTGGATGCAGTCCCCAGAATCCAAAGAAGCTCCAGCATGACTGTACAGAGATACTGATCTGACCGCTATATGGTTGCGACACATTATTTCTGTTGAGCTCCATTACAGATGACGAAATCAAGATTTAAAAACTCCAGGTAGTTGAAACGAGAGTCCGCACATGTCCGGTCGTGCAAGCGACCAGAAGCCAAGTCAATGGACGTCCAGGCGGGAGGATGGGTACCGGACTCGCTATCCCACGTCCGCAGTTCGACAAAGTATTTGCATTTGCTGGCGCTCCAAGCCTGTAGGCGTAACAACATTGTCAGGTGGTTTAGTCTTCTTGGTCAATTACACGCCCCTCCCTATCCGTATAAAAAAGGGTTGACATCGTTTCTTGACTATCTCTCTCTTTGTAAAAATAGTCAGTCCTGCCTAGAATATGGGGCAAGTGTACTAGAGAACCAGTGTATCAGAGACAGAGAGCACAGCTGCTCTGTGTCAGATCCCGCAGAAATGATGAGCTGCATGCCATTCACGGGGGGGGTGCCCCCTGCAACAACCCACCCGTTGCTTCCTCCACCCCAACCTTCCTAGGCTACCGTGGCAGTGTCCCCCCATTTGTGTGATGAAGTAATAAAGAATGCAGGAATAAGAATACTGACTAGTTAATTGAGATAAAATGAGGGAGGACAGCCTCCAGCTGCTATGATGGTCCAGGCAGGACATTAAGTGGTGTGTGGAGAGGAGCCCAGCATCCTGCTGCTATGATAGTCCAGGCAGTACAGAATCTTTTCTTTACAAAGAAAGGGATGGGGCCTGATGGAGCTCAGCCCCAGTTGCTATGACGAAGATGGTTACCAGCCGTTTTGTACCATCTACTGGGAATGACCAGAGTCATTCCTATTTTTACCCAGGCGCCTCTGGCCGGCCTCACCTGAGGCCAGCTAGGAGCACTCACGGCGCTCATGACGAGACAGGCTATCAGTCCTATGCACTGTACCATCTGTCACCGGGGAGGGGAGGAGAGAGGTGCTACTGTTTTAACTGCTGCAGCACGTGTCTACCAGTAGCAGGCAGTAGACATAGGGTGACATATAAAAAAGTCAAGAAACGATTTTTCCCCCTTTTTTATTACGGAAGGGGAGGGGCGGTAAATTGACAAGATAGACCCTGAACCACCCTGGACAATGTGTTTGACCCTACAGGCTTTGGGAGCTCAGCCAAGAATGCAAATACTTTTCGGAGACTGCGGGGACTGTGGGATAGCTGGAGTCCTCGGTACCCACTCCCTCCCGCCATGAGCGTCCATTTGATTCTTGGCTTTCTGTTACGCTTGTCACGCAGCACTGTGCTGTGACTCTGATTTCATAGCCTGGAGTTTTTTTTCAAAATGCTTTGGCATTTCGTCATCTGTAATGGAGCTCTAACAGAACAGATTTGTCTCACCATATAGCGGTCAGATCCAGTATCTCCTGTACAGTCCATGCTGGAGCTCTTTTTGATTTGGGACTGCATCACCACCTGTGCTGATCCAGAGCTCCACGCTGGACAAACAGGAAATGAAATTCAAAAGTTCGTGGGGCTTTTCCTGTCTACCTGGCCACTGCATGCAAGTTCAGATTGCTGTCAGAGTGGTCACAGTGGAGCACTGTGGGATACCGCCCAGAGGCCAATACCGTCGATTTGCGGCCATACTAACCCTAATCTGATATGGTAATACCAATTTTAGCACTACTCCTCTCGTTGGGCAGGAGTACAAAAACCAATTTAAAGAGCCCTTTACATCGATATAAAGGGCCTCGTTGTGTAGACGGGTACAACGCTGCTAAAATCAGTTTAAACGCGTAATGTAGACCAGGCCTTAGATGCAGCAGACAGACAAGCTCCTATCCTGTTTTCTGTAGGTTTCTGCAGTCCAACCTTATTGCTAAGCAGTTGTTTTTTTTTATGGGGTACTCTGATGGCCTCCCCTCACCCATTCATCTGTCTTCAGATTGTTGCCAGATCTTCCCTCATGTCTTTGGAGAAGGCTAACAAAGGATAGGTTGCTGTCTAATCAAACAGAGCAAGGAATTTAGTGAGCAGGGAGAAGAAAGACGGCCATGCTTCCATCTGGCATGGCCCTGCTCAGCTTTGTAGGCAGACTGAACTTTGTTGGCCCAGGGGAACGCCCACCTCTGTAGGAGGGGTTTCCCTATGCATGTGTTGAAGAAAATCCCTTATTAGCAGGGAATGCCTTAAATGGAGGTGGAGCTACCTCATGGCTGGCAGAGGTCAGTCTGCTGGAAGGCCTGGGCATTGCTTGTATTGGGAATGGCTACTTCTCTTTCCCTGAAGATTCTATTGTCTATTGGATTGGGGAGACAGTGGTTCCCTGAAGACAATGGGAGGAGAAGGGAGAGGCTCTCTGGGCAAGTCCCAGAAGACATCTCTAGTGAAGAGAGAGCCAGGACCTGGGGCTAGGTGTGGGTGTAGAGGGGTAGCAGCACCACGTCAAGGGGATATGAGGTACTAACGAAAGAAGGGAATGGGGACAGGCAGCACTGGGCTTAGGGGCAGCAGACCAGATAGGAAGAGGAAGGCAGCACATGGGGGCAAGAACATGTGAGAGAACATGTGGAGCTCTGGGCAATAGCCACCTATTTCAGGAGACTGATGATACTGGAGGCTCCACTGGCCTGGTGCAGAACTCTGGAGAGGGAAGAAGCAGTGTCAGTATCTTCATCTGCTTTCTGTCCTTGGGGAGGGGGAGAATAGGGTGGACAGGAACTACTGGTTAAGGGTTTGTAATGGATATCTCTGCAACAGCTTACATGTGTTGCCAGTTGTTGTGACTTTATTATGAGTTGCAGAATATTTGCTATTTTCCTCAAGCAACAGCTCCTGGAATCCTGAGATTCTCTGGTTATTTTATTTTATTATGAAGGTTTCTAGCCCTTGTGGTTATGGAGAACATCTGGAAAATGTGACCTGACTGAATTCTGAAGGCTTCTTCCCCGCTGCAGTGTATTTTTTAAATCTAACGATTTTGTGGGCTTTTCTTACGACTTTTGAACAGTTGGGTTGGCAGTACAACTAACAGCCAGCTGAGCTACTCACTTTAACTTGAAGGATAGGGTCTTTGGGAGTGGGCTGGATGGAAGCTCCTGGGATGTATCCTCATTGATTAAGAATGTCTGCATTACACAGATGCTCTGCTTGTTAAAGATATTCTGTGTGAGTTCAGATGCAGTGTTTCCTCTGTCAGTCTTCTGGGCTGCCTGTAGATGAGCCCTTTCATTATAACTCATAAGCAAATTAGGTAGATAGGGAGACACATGGCGGGGGTGGGGGCGATAGACAACAGGAGAGATACTTCTCTCCCAAAACCATGCTGTAAAGGAAGAAGAGAATGAACAAGAGGATAAGAAACTAGACCTCAGAGTACACAGACTGAAATGTGGAAATAATTATTTAATCACATATATATTTTATAAGTGATAAAATGTTTAAATGATAAAGCATTTCTTGAGATGGTTTAGTAATAAAATAGTACAGAAACTGGTTTATAATCTGACTTTCGGTTCCCGTTGCCAGTGCCACCAGGAAAAATAACTTCTGAAGTGGTAAGAGAGTGGCCCGTTACAGTCAGTTACAAGAAGGTGTGAGTAACAGTAGGGAGAAATTAGTATTGGGGAAATTAAGTTTAGGTTTTGCTTCAAAAGTTATTTTTCCTCTCTTGGTATCCTGTTGTTAATTGATTTATCTCGTTAGACTGACCTCACACTTGGTAAAGCAACCCCCATCATTTCATGTATTTATATCTGCTCCTGTATTTTTCACTTCATACATCTGATGAAGTGGGTTCTAGTCCACGAAAGCTTATGCCCAAATAAATCTGTTAGTCTCTAAGGTGCCACAAGGACTCCTCATTGTTTTAGCTGATACAGACTAAAACGTCTACCTCTCTGAAACCTGTCTACAGATGGGCAACTGAGGTATAGAGAGGCTAAGTGACTTGCCCACGGTCACACAGGGAACTGGCAGAACAGGTAACTGAATCTTCATCTTCCCTATTCCAAGCCAGTGCCCAACCACTGGAATATTCTTCCTCCCCTCAAGCCTTGTTATTTGTTGCAAATTGCTCGTCAGATGAGCTTTCAAGATGATACGATGAGCAGAACAGGTGCAACATTTTTTGAAAATGTTTACTACCTGTAAGCAATTCATGGGCAAAGGAAGTACTTTGTGAATGCTTTTGTTTATGGGAGGTAGTTTATTACACATCTGTAATGTTTGATAACTGAATCAATAACATTTACACCTCTACCTTGCTATAACACTGTCCTCGGGAGCCAAAAAATCTTACTGCGTTATAGGTGAAACTGCATTATATCGAACTTGATTTGATCCTCCAGAGTGCGCAGCCCCGCCCCCCAGAGCGCTGCTTTACCGCGTTATATCCAAATTCGTGTTATAACAGATGGCATTATAACGGGGTAGTGATGTATTTAGGAATTCATTTTAGAGTGTAAGACTCCCAAGTGATGAATGTAAAGAAACTTACAGTTCAGCAGACCGATATCCTGGAACTTATCACTATATTGCAAATGAATTTGTGGAATCTGGAGGAGTAGATATTTGCAGTGCTCTTGTTTTTGTAAAAAGTGCAGTCCCAGAGGAGGTAGATTTTCCTTGCTGCAGGAATAGGGAGATGTTTTATGGCTTAAATGTGATAGGTTCAGGTTTGTTGTGAAAGGCGAGTGACGCCATGTAATAACTAGTATAAGTAGAAGAAATTTATTGGAAGGATGATGATCTCATTAAGGATACATACTATGCTGTTTTGCATTATACTGTAACACAACAGTACTTCGGAAGAAGGACTTGGACTGACTAAAAAACTGTTCCAAACTTTCCTTTGTTTTCTCAGTAGTTTTGCTTGAATTGAATACAGATTATAAATTACATCAGTGAAGATAAAATGATCGAAGCAAACTGATTTATTCAACTAGATCTTGACAAGAGAAAATATGTTGGAATTTTTGCCTTTTTGCTAGATTTCCTGATGTTTCAAAGACTATGCTACTATACTTGGGACATCTAACATATGTTTATTTTTACAATCTTTCTGAAAATTAATTAACTTGAAACTGAAGAGGAATCTTGCTGGTTTCTTTACTTCATTTCTCATGTGGATGAAAAGAGGGCAGCAGCGAGTGAAACTGCAGGTTTAAATCTCCTCTCTCCCCTTCTCCTCCTCCTCCTGCTCAACACTGTGTAGTTATTTTAATAGTGAAAGGCACTTAGCCATTATGTTTTTCAGTAAAATAAACATTTAGAAGTTTTAGAGAAATGCAGGCTGTCAGGGTTTTCTTGTTTGTTTTTGTTTTTGTTTTTTGCAGATTATATAAATAGCTTTTAAAAACCTTTATGTATGCAAGTTAAATGTTTTTGCACTATAAAATTAGTTTATATACAAATATTCTCAGAGGTTTCTATAACGAGAGGCTAATGTATGAATTTATCATGCTCTCCTGTTCTATATGCTGTGGCATGTGTTAAGCATAATAATAGATTTTAACAGATATGCATAAAATGTACTGATCTAGAGTAGCGCACTGAGATCTTCGTTATTAGGAGTCAAATTGGGATGGCTTGTGGTGGCTCTGAAAACCAATTATTTTCTTAAAGATTGTCATTTTGTACTCCAAGATCTGAGCTTTCATTTTGAAAAATAAAAAGTGTTTAGCCTTATTATTGGGATGATGATCTTGAAAATGTGAACAAACATAACCTGATGCAGCGATGTTTTCCTGAGTCTGCAGACATTCTGAACAATAGCTCTGAGAGATGTGGATTGCTACCATATGTCTTAGGTGGGAAGAGAGGGGGCAGTCTGAAGCTTAAGGATGATAATTTAAATGTCAATATTGTCAACTTTCACTGCTGATCAAAGCATACAAGAAGGAAGGACTTTGCAGATCTGCATAGTTTACTGCAAGTGGTGTCTCATTTTGAATAAAGTCTGTGGTGCATGGGAGAATACCACCTATCTTTCCAATTCTGACCCTTGGAGCCATCAAGCAGGGAGAACCGGGAAGTATCTGCACCCTACCAGTCAGGAGCCAAGCCTGAAGTCCACCAAATACAAAAAAGATCAGGAATATCCTGAGTCCAACTGAGAGATCCAAGCCCAAGAAGATCAGATGAACCCAGAGAGTATCTGAGCCCTATAGGGAGTCATGCCTAAGGAACGCAGCAGAGCACGTGTGATTATTTTCAACATGTGCACAATATACTAGGAGCAGCATTTCATTTTGGCATCTTATCTTTGTGTCTTTAAGTGAACATATGCTGATTTGTGGATGGAACTTAGAAAAGTTTTCCTTTTTCATTTTGAGCCCTGCTTTAATATATAGCTCACTGTAAAATGTCTTGGCCATTTAATTGTAATAGTAAGCAGCAAGCTTAGAGAAGGTATGAGACCTATAAAGGAAAATACTGTGGAAAAGATGTCTGTTACAGTCATGCTGCTTAAAAGAATTAGTACAAACTACTAATACCTAGGATTTTCCCTCCTTTGGTATTAATTTGATTTACCAAATTGTTCCATATCTGATCTAGACATTATGCAAGTGTTTCTATACCCCTTGATTTTAAGGCCTCTGTTCCATACTCTACCCGCTTCATCACCTGTTCATCTTTTATAAACAGTTTTCATTGATGCTGACATTTACTAGGAGTAGGGTTACATGGGTTACTATTTCCAATATGAACTCTAATTCTGCTCTGTAATATGACCAGCAGGAAGTGTTCACAGAGTGGAATTCCCTTCTGGAATTTAAGTGAGTCATGTTTATATCATACTAACGCCTTAGCAGCTTGAAAAGGAAATATTCCAGATTTGGATCTCCCTAGTAACTGAATTGCTTTCATGCATCTGAGCTGATTTTGTGTGTGAGTGCATACAATAGTATATACAATTTATATATTCAGTCTATAGTTAAACTTAAACTTGCACATTCGTTGATTTACTTTAGGGTAAGTGACAGACAAACAGCTTATATTCTAAATTAAAATATGTCTATAAAAATTCTTTCCAATCTGAATTTCAGGATGGATATAAAATAAAAACCTGAATGGAAATAATTTAGGTTTACTTGACATAAAAATGAAATGTAATTCAGTCAACCCCCTCTTCCCCCCCACAAAATTTGAAATAATTAGCAGATATTGAGGCAGAGTAGTGCACTGGAATTGGTTTGGTTATGAGAATGTGAAATGTGAAACCTTCCTGAATTCTAATCCTTGCTTAGTATGTAGCATTGGGCAAGTAACTTATCCTCTGTGCGTGTTCCTCATCTGTCAGATGGGAAGGATACTTAACTCACAGGAATGTTTTGAAGGATTAGCTAAGTGTTTGTGCAGTGCTTTGACAATAGGAAATAACTATGTGCATATTACTTTTTATTATGCTATTACTGCGTGCTATTTGGATAAAAAGGATACTCACCTGAAAGAAACATTTAGATATTCTGTGTTGTAAAGGATGACCTTTCAGGAAGACTATGAAGTTACAGTGATATTGTTAAGATATTGTTATATATAAAAAATATTAAAATGCATTATTTTGCCATTCCCCCTCCCCTGCAGCAATTCCTGTTGCAATATGAATATACAGTAGTTTTATGAGAGTCTGTTCTTGTGAGTAGGGGAACCTTTGTTTCTTTTCATTCTATATTGTGAAGGGCAACAAAGCAGCAGAAAGCCCACCTTAATGTGAGCTTGTCAAAATCTTTGCTTTATATTCCCCACTACTTGGACCTCAAAGAAACCACTCTGCAGGGACAGAAGGACTGGAGATCTGTAGATTTCAGAGCGGTGTGTAGCAGAGGTGGAGGTCAGTTACTCAAGTGCCCTGTTTCTCTGTTACCTGGCGGATTTCAGAGCAGGAGTTTTCCTCTCTTGGGGTTGGGGCTAAGACACTGGTATGGCAAAGGATCAGTTAGCAGCTCAGATCATTACAGAACTATAATGCAATGCAACTTGGGAGGACCAAAGAGCAGAGACTCTGAACCAGATCTTCTCTCAGATGCCAGGAAATTTGGGGTTTGTCTTAGATTTCTCTGTGATTGTTCCTTTGCCCTGTCTATAAATCTTAAAACCTCTCTTCCCTTATGTAAGCATTGTTTTGAGTTTCATCTCACAACACTTCCAAAATGCTTTTTAACTTCCTTTGATTTTTCTTTGGGAGTGCTTGTAATGGGGTAGGATATGGTGTACCTTTAACTTTGTTATTAATAATGTAATCTTATGCATTAGCTCAAATGCTGCACTGAATGTAGAATGATTACAATGCCAGCACAATAGCCTGCCTGTTTCATTACTAAACTTTACTGATTGCATTAAATTGCAAACCAGTTGTAACAGAAGCTGCAGTATTTTCTCCTACCAGCTCTTCCAGCTTTTCAGGTGTTGGCATACTATGTTCTGTTTGATAAGAATGTCATGCAGTTCTGGTATTGCAACATTCATTTATCTAAGTGTAGCAGAGCAGATACTTGGTGTGAGAGAGAGCGAGCAGTTTCAACTTTTGGAATTTACTTTTGCTTTGTTTTTTATACTCCCACTTTTAAAAAATTTCTTTTTATGAACATGTTTCACAGAGTAGAAGGCCTGAGTGTGTAGGTAGAAATGACTCGGTTTTTTTGTAATTAAAGACTATGAGATTATTGAAATAATTTGAATAGTATATTAGATTCCTGTTAGAACAATATTTAGCATTTCATATCTTGAAAGTGCCTTACAAATTGTAAATAATATTCAATAATTGCTCCTCATTAACAAAGTGTTAAAATTGCCCAAATATTAGGCTTCGGTTTTGTGAAGGTTTTTGTTACCTTTCACATGCAAAATTTGTTAAAACACTACACAGTAATTTGTTGGCCTCAATTTAATTTCTATTAAATCTGCCAAAAAATGGATCTTAAGCAGTAATAATTAATGAAAAAATGGTAGCTCTTCTATAGTTTGTTTTTTTCTCATTTTATTAATATTTATTGCAACTAGAGAAAAATTGCTTTCATGTGCTGTTATGGGGGAAAATAGGATTTTTAACTCTTTAAAGCTTGTGGTGGCCACCTTGTGTGTAATCCTTATGAGGAATCTTCATGACTGTCTGAAGTGTGAAAATCTTTACTTTCACTGCCAAGTTAAAAACAAAAACAGCCCCATGTGCATTCTTTCTTATATATGTATTGGCAAAAGTCAGAATTGTCTTTAGGGTTTCTTTGAGGAGGACCACTGAGATGATTCATGAAAACATCACATATAACTTGCTCAGTTTAAATAAGGGTGGGAGAGACAACCTTTAGGCCAGAAACTGGAAATCTGCCATAGAAATTCAATAAAAATAAACACATTTAAAATACGTCTTTTAGGTTTGACAATTATTTATCTATTCCAGATTTTCCCTCTCTATCTTCCCCCCCTTTTGTCTCTCTGTCTTACTCATTCTTTGGCACTGTACCATTTTCATTTTTGTGTACTGTTTTCTGTTCTTTTTTCTCTTATCTTTTGGTCTACTCTTTTTCTTCGAGTAGCAGCATTGTTTTCTCCTCATTTTTTGTCTTCCATATTTGCTTCCCTTCTTCATCCACTTCCTTGCTTTTTCATGTTAACTTTTCTCTTCTGCCTTGTATTCTGTTCTCTTCCCATGGTATTATCTATCTTCTGCCTCCTGCTGCCTTCCTTCTTATAGCAGTCCATCCTTCCTCTTCTGCTGTGGGAGCTATTATTAGGGATGGGGTGCCTCTCTTGCTGCCCCCTCTGCAGACATGTCTGCACTGCCTCTCAGAGCCTCCCAGCCTTGGTCCACAGACTCAGCGCTGTAAAAATATCTGTGTAAGACAGTGCTTTGATGTGCTCTCAAGCCCACCTCTCCCCCCCAGGCTTAAGAGCCTGAAAGATTCTTAGATTTTTAAAGAGACTATACTTGAATAATAATTGTTAGAAATTAATTCCTGCATGTGCTTTTGCTCACAAAATACATAGTTTTACCATAATTAAGGAAGAAGTCTCATCTAAAAAATAAAAACCCAGGAACATCAAGTATTTGTTACATTTGGTACATGTCCAAGAGATAACACATAGAACAAAACCCCCATAGGACCAAGGGTATTCAGAAAGCTAGAAACAGAAAACAAACCAGTAAATTACATATAGTGAAATTCTGATCTTGTGTTTCTGGAAAATCTGATTTGTGGCATTTATAATCCTTTTGTTGGTTGCTTTTTAGCTACAGTCCAAATGCATAAAACTCTGGCAAAGCTCAGAGGCACAAAAGAAAAGAAAATATGTTTTAGATTCTGATTGGGACTTAAAAACATTCTTAGACTACTGATTTCTGGTTTCTAATGTCACAAAATTCAGTGTGTGTAAATAATCATCTTAACGTAGTGCTTTGTGCTTTCTGCAGCTTGGGAATCCACGTGTAGAACTCACACTCTCTGAACTTCAAGACATGGCTGCCAGACAACAGCAGCAGATTGAAAACCAACAGCAAATGTTGGTTGCTAAGGTAAAAATATGAAGGAGTGGAAAAGAGACAACTGCAACAATTTAGAGACTTAAATAAGCTGTTCATAGATAAAATTATATATAGATTTCCTTCAATATACGCATATATAATTTTCAAGAACTTAGAAAAATACACTACAACATTTTGAATAAAAGGAAGAGCCTGAGAAATCTGCTGCATTAACAAATACTTATAAATCCAGGCAATATAGGACTCTACAGCTTAATAAACAGTAGACATGGAATATTAGTATGACTCCTTAGTTATATTCATCTTTAAAATGATTAGTATGTTGTTACCTCTTTGTGTTAGACTCACTTCCTAATATATAAACATGAATGTATGCTCAAAGTTTTGTATTTCTGTGAAGCATTTTGTGACCCTATTACATATGCTATATTATATATACAGTATGTATTGCATGCTTGGACTACAGGACTGAAATACATTTAAATGGATTCAAGCTAACAGCGTTTGCTGTATTTGCAGTTCTCTGGAAGAAATTATATTGGGAAAAAAAGAAACATTTCCCTTAGTTGCTCAGTGCATGAGCTGTCATTTAGAGAGTTGGAACTTTATCTTAGAGCAGATCTCCTTATCTTTGCCTGTCTAAAATCCTCTACTGACCATTGTTTGCTTCCTTTGGGAAATTGAGTAATGGCGGGTTGGAAGACATTTTGCAACAGCAGGAAGCGTGTTGCTAGCAGCAGGAAACAAATGCTTGCGGATGTGTTGGAATGAATGTTTAGTCTGAAATTGGTTTTGGTGTACATTTGATGTTTGACTTAGTAGCTTCAAAAGCAGTGTGCCCTGTTTCTGTTTTTTGAAGACAAATTTGTATAGGCACAAATTATAGTAGGTTTTTCTAGGAGTATTGTTATACATTTTAATTACATTTTACTCTCATATGTGATTTTATTTATTTAGAAAAGATGTATAGGCAAGAAAACCATCCAAAGTTGATAGTGAAGTTTGAGTTTCTTTAAAGTCAAGTTTTGTTGTTTGTTTGTTTGTTTGTTTTGCTGTAATCCACCTATTAAAAAAATTCTTCTAAAGTTAGATTACATGTTCTCCTTGTTTTGGCAGGAACAACGTTTACGTTATCTGAAACAGCAAGAACGCCGTCAGCAGCAGTCTATTTCTGAGAGTGAAAAGCTTCAAAAACTTAAAGAACGGGTAGAGACCCAGGAGTCAAAGCTGAAAAAAATACGTGCCATGAGAGGACAAGTGGACTACAGCAAGATCATGAATGGCAATCTGTGTATGTGGATTTTTCAAATCTATTTCCATTGTAAATTTCACTGATGATATTTTGTACTGTAACTTTCAAATATTAGTATAGCAACAGGATATTGAATTGAGTATTTGTTCTATTTTTAGAAAGGGTCTTTCACAAATGAATTAATTAAATAAGAAATTAAATAATAGATTTTAGTAATTATGTTCAGCTTTTTGCAAATTACGTTAGCATGTTATAAACATAAGTTTGTATGCCATGTTAAATTGATGGAAATGTTTCTGTATGTAGAACTACAGTTTCCAATAGCTGTATGTTTAGAACTATGAAAATACACAAGACGGTTGTACTGATATTTCATTTGGTGGTTGTGGTGTGTTTTTTGTTAATTATAGCTACTGAAATTGAGCATATCAGTGCCATGTTCCAGGAGAAGCAGCAGGAGTTACAAGCTGCAGTGTTAAAAGTAGATCAGCTAACTCAGCAATTGGAGGACTTAAGGAAAGGGAAATTGAATGGATTCCAATCTTATAATGGACAGATGACAGGACCTGCAGCTGTAGAATTAAAAAAGTTGTACCAAGAACTACAGGTAAACTATTAACTGAGACATTTTTCACAATATCTGTAGATTAGCAAAAGTAAAACTTACCTCCCCAACCTAGTGTTGCAACTAGTGTTGTACTTGATTTTGGGAAACCCCATTAACCAGTATGATAGAATGTATGTTAATTTGTAAGGGCACATTAAATGGATAAACCTCAGGTAAAGGGAACTTCATTAATTTTCAAAACCACGTTTTTATCACCTTTTTTTTACAAATTGTAAATAATATAATAACCTATATAAATGTTTTGAAGAGGATTACTCAGCAATGAAGAGAATGTATATGCAAAAATTGAACTCTGCATGTAAACTAGTACTTGTTTCTGTTTTTCCTTTTTTCTAAAATTTATTATCTCAGACTAATTTTTCAGATCTTAATCTTTTCTCTTTTGTGAGGTAGTAGGTATAGCAAACATTGTGTAAGGTGCTTTCATAGCTAGAAAGTATGATTAAGCAGTGAAAACATCTATTGTAAAATGCAGTATGAAAACATAATAGTGAATATATGATATAATTAAAATGTATAGGGGCTAAATAACAAGCCTGTCCTGATCATATTTTAACAGAATCACCAGAAGTAAAATATAAACTGCAAATACAAGAAAAATTTGCAGTTACCCTGTGCCTTATTTCTCCGAGTATACCTTTATAGCTATAGTGTAGATCTTAATTTAGAAGGTAAAGTATTTTGCTTACATTGCTATGGTTTCTGGTTAAATGTATGAAATTACAAATATTTAAATACATACCATTTTGCCAGGATTTCATGGTTTTTATAATTTCCTTATAGTGTTTTGTGGTTGAGATGTGAGCTCTACCATGTGTTAGTTTAAAAATGGGAAATACAAGTAATGCTTTTTGACATTTCTCACTTTCTTGGGATGCATGTATTTCTTTTATCCTTAGCTCTGAACCTTTGAATATAGATCAGGGATTGGCAACCTTTGGCATGTGGCCCGTTAGGGTAAGCACCCTGGCGGGCTGTGCTGGTTTGTTTACCTACTGCATCCACAGGTTCAGCCGATCGCGGCTCCCACTGGCTGCGGTTCACCAATTCAGGCCATGGGGGCTGCGGGAAGCAGCGTGGGCTGAGGAATCTGTTGGCCGCCCCTTCCTGCAGTCCCCATTGGCCTGGGATGGTGAACTGTGGCCAGTGGAAGCCGTGATCGGCTGAACCTACGGATGTGGCAGCTAAACAAACTGTCCCGGCCCGCCAGGGTGCTTACCCTGGCAGGCCGTGGGACAAAGGTTGTCGATCACTGGTATAGATTGATGTGATTTTTTTTTTTTTTAAATGAGGACATTCTTGTATGATGATTTCATGTAATTGGGATGTGCTCTTTAACAATCATTAAAATATAATTTTTTTTCTCTGAAGTGGAGGGAAACTTCATTCAAAGTATTATACCAGGTTGCACAGTATGAAGCTTAATCTAATCTTTCTTACATTTTTATTTAATTGAAAATGAAGTGACCTTTTTTCCCCTATTACTTACACTAAGTGAATCTCCATTTCTGGAGCAATTCGAAGTGCAAAGATGCTTAAAAGATTGCTGAGATGTCTGTATCGTTGCTTGTTGTCATTTTGGCCCCCAACATATTTATCAAGATTTAAATTTGCCTCAGTTTTTTTGCATGTAACATCAACATGAGAAGTGGAGAACTGGGACAAACTGTCAGAATTATTTACCAGAGAGAGCCAGTGGGGAGACAAGAAAAATAATTATGAAGGACGTAGTTATTGATTTTAAACTATAGAGGTTACCCACCCCCTTAACCTTTAGAAGCCTTCAAATGAAGGTTTCACCTAATTCCCATGTAGAAAGGAAAATCAGGGTCTAGACTGTGTACCAGTTCAGTTTGCATCCCATTCATGCATCAAGAGGTTTTATTTGGAATTGGAAGCAGAATCAGTAGCATTGCTTCTGTTGTTGAAACTGACATTTTCTTTATATATATTTTTTACCATCCAGGTAGTTAAAAATTGACTGACTTTAAGAAGGTTTAAAAAGATGAGCTTACCGTCAAATTTTATATATGATTTGGTTTTCATCTCATCAGTGTTCCTTTATGAAACATCTTTATGCTTAGATGCTTGGAGTTGCCATAAGTTGGATGATTCAACATGTACTCATGCATGTACAATTGCTTCCTAGGATATATTTTCTTTTGCTTCTTTTTCTAAAAAATTGTATGTCGATGCAAATGTTGACTTAACAGGCTATGTAGAAGTGTAGACTTACACCCAAGAACTTAGTTGATCTATATTACTTCATGTCTTTGGATATCTTATAAAATAATTTGACAGCAGGTGAAATAAAGTATCTACTGTAATTATAACAATTGCATTTTTAAAGATTCGTAATAGGCTTAACCAGGAGCAGAACTCCAAGCTTCAGCAGCAGAAAGAACTTTTAAACAAACGTAACATGGAGGTGGCTATGATGGACAAGCGTATCAATGAGCTGCGTGAGCGACTATACAAGAAAAAAGTTGAGGCACGTCAAAAAGAAAACATTCCTGTAAGATAAACTATTAAAAGGGGCACATTTTAGTGGTTTCAACAACCTAAAAAAGTCATAAAATGTAACTTTTTTTCCTCCAGCTGAAAAACCACAGTTACAAAAACACTTCTTTTGAAAATAGTAACCTTTAGAAATACAGAATTTTGTCATTCTTTCCATTGAGATTAGGAAAAGCTTAGATTGCAATGTGTTTCCTTCTATTTTTATGTTAGGAACTTGGATATTGTTTAAAATTTGCAACAGTAACAATATTTCAGAAATGAGGGCTTAATTTTTGGCTTTCCATCAGGGCATTTGGTAGGTTTGGATAATTAATAAAATATTTGTTCCCAACTATGAAAATCACCACCTCCAAGCCTGGAGCAGAAAGATGATTTTTATTTAAGTGGTTTGATGATCTGCCCGTAGTTAAATAACCTGGTCAACCAGTGCTTAATTTGTGCCAGGGCTTGCAAGGCTGAGCCCCGGCACTTCTAGGCTTGGCAGTTAGAAGCCCCGGCACCTCTGGGCTTGCTGCATCAGTTATAAATGTATAAAAATTGCTTGAGCTCTGGCACCTCTTTCATTACAAATTAAGCACGGTGGTCAACTGCATGCTGGACACTGTATGTAGGGTGACCAGAAATCCCAATATTAGGGGCTTTGTCCTATGTAGGCAACTATTACCCCCTCCCATCCCGAATTGATTTTTCACACTTGCTATCTGGTCACCCTAACTGTATGTGTGTTTTCTGATGACCAGGTAAAAGCCCAGATGAAGGGACCACTTACACTTAGATTCACTTTTGGTTTTCAGTGCCCTATTAGGGCCCCAACCTTATAATGTCTGAGGTAAAGCAAGCCCTTGAACAGAGAGAAAATATTTTGCTTGCGGAAAATATAGCCATGGTTGAGAACTCAGTATAGTTTCAGGTGGGCAAAGTCTGTTTTGTGAAGTAGAAATCTGCTTTTGTGGTTCATATTTGATTAACAAATTTGAGGTGACTTATCTACCATGCATAATTCTAGATTATTCAACCATATTTTTCTTAACACACTAGAAATCCCTAGATAAATAGACATTTACACCATTTTTGATTTGTTTATTTTAGTTAAATCATATTAATGGAACATCATCGCCCCAGTCATCTTTGACTGCTTCAGGAAGAGTAGCAGCAGTGGGGCCTTACATCCAAGTTCCTAGCTCTGGCAGTTATGCTGTACCAGTAGACCCAGTGAAACCACAGTCTCTCACCATTGCTTCCACTGCGACTCATGGGAGATCAAAATCTGGTAAATACTTAAGTGTAATGGTTATTAAAATATTTGGGGTAAGAGGAGGCAAAGGAATTGTCCAGACATGCGACCTCCAAGGACCATCTTCTCTGGTCAAAGTGAGCTAGGCTTCTCAGTGCTGTTCTGTGAATTGGGCATATTAGTCATTTGAGATAGATGTCAGGTATTTTTGCTCTTCTCACTCATCCTAAGAGCTTTGCCAGACTTTTACATGGCTAATAAACTGAATATGGCACCTACAAAAGAGCATGTACAATTGTCTGAAGTGTGACCGTGAACAATTCTGCTCTAGGAGTGTTTCTAAATGATAGATTTTAAATCAGTTTGTATTTTAAAATCCAGTATGTAACTCCAATTTAATCTGTAAATATAATACAACTGATTTTTGCAGCATTTTGTTTTCATCTATTTTTAAAAAGCATTCTGCTTTGTCTTAATTTTTTTTATTGAAGTAGTATTGAATTGGGCAAAATACACTGCTTCTTAAAAAATGAAGTTGATAGATTTCTATTCCTAGGTCTGTTTCCCCAGCAAGAGGAGAGCTTGCTGAAATAAGTTTTTGAAAATGATTGGTTCTGGCTCTGGGGTGTCTGTTTGTCTTGTGCTACTTCTGCAGTGGAATGTCCTTTAGTATTCCAACTGCCAGCTCCTTTCTGACTGCAGCTAATGAAGGAGCTTCTCTGCAGTCATATCTATAACATGTTCTTCAACGCTATGGCACCCATGTATCCCATAATTAACAATTCTGTCTATATTGTAATACACCTTCTCATATGGGGCCTGGTATAGGAAACCACCTATATCATCTATGCCTTGGGTGCTTGAGTCTATTGGCTCACATTCTCCTAGAGTTCTCTGCACTGGGCAATTTGTCAGTAAATGTCTTAGTAAAGTCAAAATTCCGAAGAATGGGTTGGCAACAAAGAATCTCCTTAAGACTGAGAAATGCACAGTCCTAAACCTCTGACCACAGGACGTGGATTTGGGGTCACCTTTTGAGTGAGATGACAGATAAACAATGACAGATTAGCAACTCCTTTGTGTTGGCTTCTGTTTTTTTTGCATTGAAGTCTCTTATCACATAGAAAGGGTCAATTCATAAGTTGCAGGTTATATACAAACACCATTTTGGTATTTGTAAATCTCACTATTTTTTTTGATAATTGCATATATACTTCTAGGTCTGCTGTATTCTACCCCAGGGTTTATACTGCATTAGACCTTTTTAGACTATAAAAGAGAGATCGTTCTCTAAGACTTTGTAGTGTAGACTAGTTCTTATTTTACATGCTTATGATTCTAATTGTATTTAAAGCAATTTTTTTAAAAGAGCTGTATATGAAAATATTGTCTATCCACTGCTAGAAAAAAAATCAAATTTGAGATTTTTCATTTCAAGTGTCATGTGTTTATTTCTGATTTCTGAGTTTTCCTGTTCTAATTTCTGCATTACCATTATGTTGTAATTTTTCCACCACTTTTTTCTTTCTTTTTTTGTATAACTGAATCTGCCTGTCCTGTAGAGACAGATTATGAGTGTGTGAAAAAATCTCCAGGAACCTGGAAGATTTCTGATTTAGACATAATAGTGGAGCCTATTCTGTCACCTCCCACTTCCTCTCTTCAGTCTGCTGTTCAAAGTGTCATCTGCCTGGCACCTACTCTGTCTGACACCCTGCGCTGTGAGTGTGTAGATGATAGCTGGCTAGTTAAGACTGCTAGTTTTTAATATGGTCATTTGAGCTCATGCATACAGATGCATATTAAACAGCAATTTTAGAAACTGTGCTGTGTCCTGGTATGCAGTAGATACACTATTATAATGTAAACTTTCTAGGAGGCTAATTTGGGGATTAAAAGAAAGTAAATGGATTTGGGGCAAATTCATCTCTTGAGTATTGCCAGATGAGTTTCACCAGGGATGAGTTTGCCCCATTGAGTGTTTAGGTCTAAAAAGATACTGAAAGAATAGTTACAAAAACTTAGTAGAAACTTTTGTATAGGTAATCAATCTATAAATTAGGGTGAATTCACAATGATGGAGAGACCTGGCATGTGTAGGATTTCTTTTGAGATAGGATTATGTGTGAGACTATGAGGGTTTATATGGTCTTCTGTGATGGGAATTGGGAGATACTGATTTCTGGTCCTGGAGTGAAATCTCAGCCCCCTTGAAGTCAGTGGCAAAACTCCCATTGACTTCAGTGGGACTAGGATTTCACGCTTGCTTTTGCAATTCACTTGCTACATGACTGTGGGATAAGCATTCTCCTGTTTATCAATTGGTCTGAAATCTATGAATGCAAAGTTCTATAAAAGGCCCAAATATAATAGTAATAGTGAAATCAAGTGTTTTCAGATTGTTGGTTTACAGTATATGGTTACTGTAAGAATATACTAGTAAAATGACTAAATAATTGGATGAAATTGTGTGTGTGTGTGTGAGAGAGAGAGAGAGAGAGAGAGAGAGAAGCTATGCAATAGGGTTAGCGGGAGTGGCTGAGGTATACTGAAGGGAAATTGGATTTTGGGGGTGCATGGGCAGAAGATGAAGGCAACAGAAGTGTTGGGCGTGCTGGAGGAGGGACTAGCTAAGGGAAGCTGGGTTTATGGAAATATCTGGGTAGGGAAAGATGGGGGAAGCTCAGTGGCTGAGGGAAGATGGAGGCCTGGGTGGAGGGGAAGAATTTGAAGATGTCGGGGGTTCACAAAGGGTGTCGGGGGCAGCTGGATAGTTAGACTTCTGGGAAGATCCAGGGGGATAACTTGATAGTTCGGAGGAAGCAGGGGACAGCTGGGTTGGTGGAGGTATCTTGGAGAAAGATGTAGCTTGAAATGGCTCTGTGATATCTAAGGGAATTATGGGCAACTGGGTGGGGTGATTGAGGTCTGGGTAGGAGTAGGAGGTAGCAGGGACCTGTCAGGGTAGCAGGTCAGTTCGGTGAATGGCAGTGTCTGAGTTAGGAGACTGCTGGTTGCTGGATAGGGGAGCCTAGGGCCAGTACTGCATCCCTCTAATCTTCTGTCCTTGCCTTTGCCTCCACTTGCTGCTGCCCTTGGGTTGCCAAGTTTGGTTGGATGAATTCCTGGAGGTTTCATCACATGACATTATCTTTACTTAAAGCTTAATCTTTAATTCCTGGAGACTCCAGTACAACCTGGAGGGTTGGCAAGCCTAGCTGCCGCTGTCAGGGCTTGCCTGTTCCTAACAGCTGGTCCTTCTCTGGTCAGATCCACCAGAGGGAGTAGCACACAGCAGCTGCTCAGCACCTCTCCCAAGCAGCTTTTAGCAGCCAGAGCTGTATTTGTAGGCTGTCTGACACTCAGTATAGGCGTTAATGTGAGAGGCAGTCTCCATGCATGTATGCCATGCAAGGTCCATGATACTTGGCAGACGTGTTTGACTGATATATAGGGGGCAGAAAGATGAGATCAGATGCATTCTGAAACTGAAGGAAACCAAGAACATGTCTATATAGTGCCTTAAGCCACAACAGAGGGGTGTAAATTTTAGTCCTCATTAGTGTGTCTTGCACTAACTGGCCCAAGTGGACCCTGCTGACACTCACTAAAAGTTTCCTAATGCATGTTAACATAGAGCTGTTTTAAGTGGGACTATGTTAGTTTGGACTAGGAAACTTTTGATGCACACCAACAGGGTCCACACAGACTAGTTAGCGTGCGACACAGTAGTGTGGACTAAAATGTATACCCTTCTGGTGCGAATTAAAGCAACCTGCAGACCAGCCCCCAAAGAGAGAGACTGGAGAGGTTGGAGAGACAGAGGTTGAACGTATTTGGTTCCTATTCCTCACTGTAGAATTCTAAGGATAAGTGCACTTGTCCCTATAGTTCTAAAATTGAAATTTTATACTCAATGCACATTTTTTGTGCAATTGGCTAGCTCTCTGAGCATTCTTTTTAAAACTGTGTGGATGTGTATTTATAAGAGTGAAATATGTTTTATGATGTCTTGCTATTTCTTACCCCTTAAATAAGTTTACTACTTCCCTCTTTTCATTCTCACCTACTAAATCTGAACTACTAAATCTAAATCTTCATTCCTTTGTTTAGTGTAAATAGGATATAGGAACTGCTGGAATTGATCTGTGAACTGGAACAGTAATAAACATGCTTGACTTAAAGAACATCTTAGGTTTATTATGTAGTAAATATTAATCCAATGAACTGTTCATATTTAGAAAAATTGCCCTTACTTAGAGGCACGTATTTTTTACTTTTGTCTCTTTTGGTCTTACTCTTGTTACCTAGATGATGGTAATAAAAACAAGGTGCACAGTTTATGGACAGTGTCAGATCTTGATGTTGGCCCTGACTACAGCACTTCCTGGCATTCTGCAGACTCTGAAAAGCAGTTTCGGGACTGTATGTTACACAAAGTGTTTTGGGCAAAAAATCTACAATGATTTTAACTGTATTAAATTAACAATCAGAAAAGCATTCTTATCCCAACGTAATTCTCTCTCAGAATTCAACCTAAATTGATTTGAAATTAAAATGTTGTTGTAACTTTTTTGTGTGGAACATTTAGGAAAGATAATTTAAAAGATAATTACTAGGGCAGTTCACATGCAGAGTGAAGGATAGAAAATAGATCATATAATCATGTGGGCTCGGGTAAAGACAAATTAATGAGCTGATAAACTCTGAATGTGGACTGGCATGGTGGAAATATGGGTTGCTGAACAGTCTCCAGATTCTAACTTCTTTAGAAATTGGATGTTAAATAAAAGTGGCTCAGGTTCATAAGCCCTAAGATGAGTGATGTAAACTGCATTGTGTC
Source organism: Chelonoidis abingdonii (assembly GCF_003597395.2). Lineage (NCBI taxonomy): Eukaryota > Metazoa > Chordata > Testudines > Testudinidae > Chelonoidis > Chelonoidis abingdonii. Next base: position 134,181,863 of record NC_133772.1, on the reverse strand, counting down.
TACCACACTCTCATGTGACCTATTTGTAGGGTAGCAGTCAAATTGTTTTTGGAAAAAACTGTATAAGGTAGTGTATGGTGACAAATCTGGAAATGGAAAAAAGCATCAGTGAGAGGCCTAGATAGAATTTTTCTGTAAAGTTGAGATGAAGTGGAAGGCTTTGTCACTGAGTATCACTGACCTTCATTTGGTCTCCTCACAGTGGGGTTCGAGGAATCCCAATAAATTCCCCTTTTTCCACATAAGACTTGGCATTTCAGTTAGCATCCTCTGGTAAAGTAAGGCTGTATGTGTCGCTTTCACAGGCCATTAATACTACTATTAAATTGTTTTGCTATGGTCACTACAGAGCAGTGGGGGGGACCAAAACAACCGTATCCACCTCATAGAGCAAGAGTGAGTCTAGCAACTGAAATATGATCTTTTAAAGAGGAGAACAAAGCACTAATTCAAAACTGTTTTACAGTAACAGCATAGGTCTAACTTTCAGATCACTTTAAAACTTGTATCCTAGTTGGAAAAGTAGAAAGTGAATTGTTTCCTCCAATCACTAAAATTGTACACTAAAGCATTAAGGACTCGGTCAAGGACTGACTACTTCAATTTACAAGCAACTGTGGATAATATTTTTGCATACAATGAATAAATATGTCTGTGGTTTGAAATTTTCAACTGATTTAAGATGAATTTCTGAAAAATTAAATCTTTAACAGGGAGACACTATTATAATTACTGAGAGTAGTGGGAAGAGAAGAAAGACAGACATTAATGCATACTTTGGAAGATTTTCGTTTACTGGAATTAATGTAGCTACTACAAGTCTTTACTTACAACTCACTGCATACCAATGACTCTGGGCCAAATTCTGTTCAGTTCTGCAGGTGCCAATTTGGAAAAACTCCACTGAAGTTAATGCAGTTACTCAAGATATACATTGATATAATTGATACATTGCAGAATTTAGCCTTGTATCTTGGTGGTTCACCAAAAATTATCAATATTGAATGCTAATATCATATTTCTATGTATAGATGAATTTAAAAAAAAAAGTTTAATTTTGGAATATGATAGCTGAAATTGCAGTTAGCACCCATATATTCACCATCTGTCATTAGAGCTGATTTTAATATAATTAATTTGAATGTCAAAGGGTAACGAATAGCTTGTTGTTCCTGGTGGTTAAGCTTTTATTCTGTTCTTCTGCAGCAGACTAACATTAATGAGAGCTTATCTGATGTTTGGCATCATATTAATCCCATTGTGATTAAACTAATCTGAATAATGGATTCCACTTCAAATGTTTTGCTTGTTTACAATGATCAGTATTGATAACCATAAATATCACGTTTTCCCTCTATTTCAAGCTAATGATGGAAACTGGCCGACATTTAAACAGAGTTCAACTCCTGTGGTAAAACCACCTCAAATCTCCAATGCAGACTGGAAGGAATCAAGCATGGACACTGCTTTAAAACAAGGAACTGTATTCAATCAACCGTTGCCATCTTCAGTATTAGGAAGTACTGATAAGCTGGTGGGTTTCGTACGCGGCATATAAAAACCAGTAACCTCATAATGTCTGTCAAATTTATGTAGTATTTTTATATATCTTGTTTGCTAAAACTTTTGACTATGGCTTTGGCCTCTCTTGCAGGGTTTGCCTCAGGTCTCTGCTCATCTCATTTCTTCCCTTCCATTTATCAAAAATGTCACTAATAAAATCCTCTTCATCTCCATCTCCCTTCTTCAAATTCTTACACTGTCTTCCTGTCTCTTATCACATCAAGTTTCAACTCCTGTCCCTCACCTTCATGGTCCTGTGTATTGCCACTCATGTACATCTCTGCTTTCACTTTCTCCAGCTCTCCCCCTCAAGCCCTTTCCTACTCCTAATCCTCTCCTTTTACATGTTTTGTCTCCTTCTCAGTTTCACACCTTTCATGTCATTTGCTGCTGCTTTGCATAACTTCCCATTATCCACTAATCACCCTCCCTCTTCTTTTCCTTCAAAATCCTTTAAAAGAAAACAAAACTTCAAATCCATCATACATGGAGCCTGCTAGTGTTATCTTTTTGTGTCCTCTGGTGTTTGCACCATTGCCCAGTGGTTTGTATTTTTCTTAGACTGTAAGCTCCAACAAGTGACGGCCTTGTCTTAATTTCTTTTCTTAAGTGCAATGTAGATTTACTTCACATTATTACCAAATGGATTTTGTGGTCAAACTTGTAAACTTAGGTGCCTAAAGCTAGGTGCTCAAGTTTGAAAATTGGGCCCTTGATGGTGCAAATGCTGTTTTGATTCATATTTACATATTATAATTGGAGATATCTTATACTGGGCTTGTAAAATTTGTGTGTTCTCTCTCTCTCTTTCTGATACATGGTAGTTCTCTTGATCTTTGAGTCTTCTGTGAAAAATCTCCTAGAAGCATAATGTCTAATACAATTTTAAAAAACATGCTTCATAATTGTGTATATATGTAATGTATATTATAATTGTGCATATATATGTAATGTATATTATTCTTTGTCCTTCAGAAATATGAATCTGACTAGTTAAGATGTGCATGTTTTTGCTCATGTTATTTTTATTTTATTTGTGAGATGGTGCCGTCTGCCCAGTTTTTCATACAATACTTGTATTGTTCTTATTTAGGGCCTTGATATGGGGAAAGTGCCACCTACTATCGCTGGTGTAAGTAAGCAGTTGCCTCAAAACTATGGAACCTATCCAAGCCCTGTTCCTTTAGGAACAGGTTCTACAAATTCCCTGGAAAGGCGGAAGGATGGCAGCCTACCAAGACCTGGCTCCAGTATAACAAATCGGCAAAGACCTATACCCTTACCACCATCGAGCAATATACATCAACCTAGTTCCTCACAACAGATACAACAGAGAATTTCTGTACCTCCTAGCCCTACTTATCAACCTTCTGGTCCCTCCTCATTTCCTGGCGGAGATGGCAGGCCTGAGCTCCCTTTAACTGTGGCTATCCGGCCTTTTCTAGCTGATAAAGGATCAAGGCCTCAGTCTCCAAGAAAAGGACCTCAAACAGTGAACTCCAGTTCCATCTACTCAATGTATCTTCAGCAAGCAACACCACCAAAGAACTATCAACAGGCTGTATACAATACCCTAAATAAATCAGTAAAAGCAGGTAGAATATATACATTTATTGCCTTTCCCTTTGAAATAGGCTACTGTTACCTCAGACTTACTCAGCAGACTTGCTTTTTGGTCTGTTTGTAATAAATAATAATTTAGTTGAGATTAATATAAATACACTTACCTTAAAAGCATTATTTTGTTGTTTGAATAACTTGTCCAAATTTAGAGGAAAGGAGGAGGATTTTGATTTTTCTTATTCAAACAGCATAGCATCACAATTTAATTTAACCCCATTTTTAGTTTTTGAGGTGGCAAATAGGTATGTGCTGAGAGACATCTTTATTTTAAAACATACTAGCTAACTATTGGAACAATATGTCTTATATTAGATGTAATATTTCTCGGCCTTATGGCTGAGGGGTGAAAACATTATCTAATGTTGTATTCCAGGTATCTTTACAGAGACTGATTAAAGAAAGTGTCTGGCAGGCTTTTCTTTTAAACAACCCTCCTTTTACCATTTATCAATGAATAGTTTATAACTCTATCAGAAGTATCTCCATCACTAACAGATGAGTACTGATATCCTAGTTTGATCAGCCAACTGGGTGATAGGTTATGACATAACCTAGCTATTGACATCTTTTTCTTCTATATTGATTTATGAACAAACAGCAGCACGCGCATCCAGCAGCTTGTTGCATGACCTTTCTGATATAAATTCAAAGCAGTTCCTCACTGTTTTATTTTCTCCTCTTCAGTTTATGGAAAACCTGTCCTACAGTCTGGTTCAACCTCTCCATCACCTTTACCATTCCTTCATGGATCTTTGCCTACCCACACGTCACAGCCACAGTCTCAGCCTCAGATTGAGTTCATTGAAAAAGATCAAGAGCTGGAAAACATTCCGCCATCAGGTGAAAATAGCAATGTGGAAAACATTCCTCGCCCTCTCAGTCCTACTAAGCTTACACCTATTGTGCATTCACCCCTACGATATCAAAGTGATGCTGATCTTGAAGCTCTTAGAAGAAAATTAGCCAATGCTCCTAGGCCATTAAAAAAGCGTAGCTCTATCACTGAACCTGAAGGGCCCAGTGGACCAAATATACAGAAGCTACTGTATCAGCGCTTTAATACACTTGCTGGAGGAATAGAAAGTGCTCCTTTTTATCAACCAAGCAACCCACAGGACTTTATAGGCAACTTAGCAGATGTTGATAATGGAAACACTAGCACCAATGGAAATATTGAAGAACCTATTTCTGTGCAACCCACAGTTGCTGTTCCTGATGAACCACCTCCTTCATCAGATGCCAATGATAATGAATTACCTTCTCCTGCCACTGAGGAACTGATTAGCACTGAAACCACTAACCAAACCTCTGAGACTACTGAAGACAATAATAACAATCCTGCTGTAGTTCCTTCCACTGAGCAGTCATCCAGTCCCACACCTGAGGTCAGCTCCCCAGTAGAAGATGAAGTTCCTGTGCCACTAGCTGTTCCTCCTCCACTTCCTCCAGTAAGTGACAGCAGAAATACAGTTATATTACTTATTACTCTTGGCCTTTGGAAGTAGCTCTACAGTCAATTACTCCTGCAGTGACTGGAAGACAATGGGATTATGCTAAATGATATACAATAGCATAAGGTTTATGATATCAAAGGAATAAAGGGAAAACAAACACAGCACCATCGAAGATTCTTATGAATAAGTTGACAGAAGTGCTGTTTCTATACTAATATTGCTTCATATGCGTCTCTGGCTAGTTAGTAAGGAAATGATGCACATATTTTGTAGATGATCCTGCGTGTCCAGGGTCATATGTATTCTCTAGCTGCAGAATTTTATCTGAAATTACCCTTTGACAAAAACTGAATTCCAGAATCAGACTTAAATTTAAATAATGTTTTCAGACCTCACGGTTGCAAAGATAACTGTAAACATGAACCTGAGTGGAAACTGTGGCAGTGATGCTTTCCTAGTTCTGCAAACAGTCTGAAAAAAAACAGCTCTGGGCGGTGTGAACTACCCACATTCCCCTCTACATCCTAAAAATGACAACGTAAATGTCAACATTGCTGATTTATTTTAGCAGAAACATCCATCTACTGTGCTTATCCCACAATCCAAATTACCCTCCATGCTTCCCCAGATGCCATGGCCCCCAACCAGCCCCCCTTCTAGCTGCCAAAGCCTCCAGTTTCACCCTAGCACATCTTCAACACTATTTGTCTTGTCATTATCAAAATCTGCACTAGGTAGAGAATTGAAAATGTGGGGACAGCATAAAATAAATTGAATTTAATATAAAAATATTACTTATTAGATTGTAGTATTCACTTCTATATTGAATACAGTGAGCACACCTACTTTTTCATTTATCTAAAGCTGTCGTAGAATCCAAGGACCTTGCTGAATAATTTAGGTCCAGCTTGGCCACGGCGTACACAGGGCTTTGCATGTATTCCCTATGGGAACAGGTGCAAGCTGTTTTGAGGAGAAGGGAGAGATAATCTTTTCCCCCACACTTAAATATAACAGTAATTTAAAACACACATTTCAAAACCCTACAGCCTGCAGTCCACATAAAGCACAAATTGCATTTTTCCCAGACTACAGCAAAATGTTTTAGCATCTGATTGATGTAATATACTGTTTAACAAAACAAATTTTAAAATGGTTTAGATTTTGTGAATATGTTTCTCCTGAAACCAGTGGCTAAAAAAACACATACAATAGTCTAGTGCTGTGCAAGCTTTCCTTCCTCACCGCAAACAGCGTAGCAAATTAATGCATCTCAGTCCTAACCTGTAATGAACACTCCTGCTAGTTCAAACCTGAGATTCTCCCAAGTAGAGACTGTCAATCATGCTGAATTGTTTAATTTGTAATGAGATCAAAGTCTTGCTAGAGACTGGGATGAGCCCACCAGACTCGCTTTCAATTGTGATGTCAGATGGGATTTAAAACTATGATATTCAGAAATGAGGGATGAGCTAAGTATTAACCTACTGTACCTTCTAACCATTTTCTTTAAACAGTAATCTGCTGTTGTGTTGGAATGACTTTCAGATTTCCACATAATAAAATTAATATCTGCCACTGTGGTTTTATAATGGAAATGCTGATAAATCTTAATTAGCACTTTGGGGGCACAGTCATGCTTGTTGGGTTAAAATGAAGTTGTCTGTTTTGTGATATTTATGCAACTTGGAATGACATCTGCTTTTTCTTCCACTCAGACTAAACGTACCAACCTGAAGAAACCTGACTCTGAACGAACGGGTCATGGTTTGAGGGTAAAGTTCAACCCTTTAGCCCTCCTGCTTGATGCTTCTTTGGAGGGAGAATTTGATCTGGTACAAAGGATCATTTATGAGGTAAACGTTTCTATATGTAGTCAGTCTCTTCCACATTTTTTCAGTGAAGGAAATGATTTGGGCTTAAGTATTTCAATTTTTTCCCATAGGTTGATGATCCCAGCAAACCCAATGATGAAGGAATTACCCCTTTGCATAATGCAGTGTGTGCTGGTCATCACCACATTGTAAAGTTCCTGCTTGATTTTGGTGTTAACGTAAATGCAGCAGACAGTGATGGATGGTAAGTGTGTTGGCACTTTTAACTTCAAAGTCCCAATTCAGTCAGTTTTGATGATGAAATTTAGTGGAGAGCTATCTTGGGATCAGATTATTAAATATTTACCAAATGACCTTTTTGTCAACTCTAAGGCTATGTCTGCACTAGCAATTTTGCACTAAAACTTATGTCGCTCAGGAATATGAAAAAAACCACACACACGCAGCCCAGCTGATGTAAGTTACACTGATGTTGTGGACAACACTAAGTCGGCAGAAGACGCCCTCATAGCTACTGCCACTCATTGCGGGTGTTTTAATTATGTTGACAGGAGAGCTCTCTCCTGTCAGCATGGAGCAATGTGATCTTACAGTGGTGCAGCTGCATTGATATAGCTGTGTCGCCGTAAGGTCTCTAGTGTGGACATAGCTTTAATGATTGAGGTGTTGAAATGCATGACTTTACTAAATGTTCACTTAAGTGTAATGTACAAATAATAAATGCTATTGTATTTTGCTTATATTTAACTGTATAATTCTAATTTTTCTCCAAAATATTTAATAATTTTGACTTGAAATATACAGCCTTCCCCCTTTTTATCCAAAAGTGGGTTTATCTTCATGGATCCTTTGCCTATAGATTGTTATAATTTGGCAGTATTTGTAATGAACTACTTTATTAAAAAATGCTATATACTTTTCTATAAGGTCTTTTTTGTGTCATCAATTTTTTTAAACTTTCCATTGATTTTAGAAAGGGACGTTTTAAAAAAAAAGTTGATCCTAATATTACTCATGGAGCATTCTACGCCCAAAACTTAAAAATTCTGCACACAATATTTTAAAACTTTGCAAATTTTATTTCTCAAAACAACACTACATAATCACGCCAGTTTCAATTATTTTGGTAATTTATTTCAAAATACCTGTCAGCAAGTATGTCTGTAACAATACAGACACACGCAAAAATTCCCCCAGAAACAGAGAGTTAAAGAAACCCCTATGACAACCCAGGTCCTATTTCTCTGTCCCCTTCCCCCACGTCCCCCAGAGCGCACCCGGGGGATCAAACACCCACAACCCCTCCCCTGTGAGGCCCACCTGTGGGGTCCCCCAGCCAATACACCTGAACCCTCTAATCCCCAGAGCCCAATTGCAGGGCCCCCCCAGCGCAGATACCCACACCCCATCGTCTCCCCCCAGAGCCCAGCCATGGGGCCTCCCCGGCCCAGATACCCACGCACCCTCCCCCCAGGCCCGCCCCCTTGCCTACATACCTGTCTCTTTCCCCCAGGATCCCAGGAATCCAGAGGGAGAAACAGCCTGATGCTTGCTTGGCCTCAGGCTTGCACAGAGTTTCCTGTGCGCCTCCATATCCTTCTCTCAGGGCATACTGGGAACTGCAGTTGCCAGGACCTCTCTAGCTCCCTCTCCCTCCCCCCAGCAGTGTCTTCTATGTGCAAGCTGGGCTCTGCCTAGTCCAGTGACCCCTAAAGGCGGCTAGCAGTGCTGCAGCCTATTTCTGTGTGGGGGGAGAGGGAGGAAATTGTGTGTGCACAACATTAATTTCTGCAAAATTCTGCATTGCACAGTAGCGCAGAATTCCCCCAGGAGTATAATATATAGTCCATAGTTCTTCAAGTGCTTGTCCCTATGTGTAATACATTTCAGGTTTGTGCATGCCCAGGACTGAAGATTTTTTCCAGTGTGTTTTGGTCCTCACATGCGCCACCATTCTCCTCATGCTCTGCACTGGGCTGCCAGACCCTCACCATATTAGTTCCTTCTTACTGGTCATGGTTTAGGATGAAGTTTTAGTGCAGGGGTCGGCAACCTGCGGCACGTGTGCCAAACATGTCACATGAGCCGATTTTGAGCGGCACACTGCCGTCTGCTGCAGTCCTACCCTCAGCTCCCCTGCCCACCGCTCTCCCCTGTAGGGGCAGGAGGCAGAAGCTTGGTTCTGCGGCAACCAAGCATCCCTCTCCCGTGGTTCTTTCCTGCCCCACCCCCTCTCCTTCCCTGTGCCAATCAGCTGATGGCCCTAGCGAGGGGGAGGGGGCAAGAGCAACAGCATGCAGACAGTCCCCTAGTGGAGACAGAGAGAGGTAGGGACAGAGCCTTGGGGAAAGGGTGGGGGGGAACAGGCATATCCCTGCTCAGGGCAGGGGCCTGGGAGCACCCCTACGAGTGGAGCACTCCAGCCCTCTGCCCTGATCCTCCCCACACACTCAGTCATCTGTCCTACACCCCCCATGCACCTAGCCCTCTGCCCTGAAGCCCCCCACCCCAACACACACAGCCCTCTGCCCTGCACCCCCCATCCCTCCAGACACCAGCCCTCTGCCCTGAACCCCACCCCACTCCCCCCCACACCCAGCCCTCTGCCTTGACCCTTGACCCCACACACACCCAGCCCTCTTCCCTGACCCCTGAACCCCCCTCCCCCCCAGGTCTGGGGTCCCAGTCGCAGACCCTGCTCAGCCTGCTGCTGGTCTAGGTGAACAGAACCCCAGGCTGGCAGCGAGCTGAGCAGGCTGGCAGCGTAAGATCAGCATTTTAATTTAATTTTAAATGACCGTTCTTAAACATTTTGAAAACTTTGTTTACTTTACATACAATAGTTTAGTTGTATAATATAGACTTTTATAGAAAGAGACTTTTAAAAACGTGAAAATGTATGACCGGCACGCGAAACCTTAAATTAGAGTGAATAAATGAAGTCTCGGCACACCACTTCTCAAAGGTTGCCGACCCGTTTTAGTGTATGTGCTGACTACTTCAGCTTTCCCTATAGATGATTTTTAAAAATTAGTCTTAGATGTTGTAATCTGGTTAGGATAGATTTTTTAGGGCTTGATTTCCTAAACTTCGAGAATCCCACCCATGGTGTGTGGAGTGATGCATTTCCTGTACCACACACCATAATCCCTGTTTACACACACTCACTTATTCTTACTGCCCTCTAGTTCTTCCAACAGCAGTGTGGAGAGTATGCCAAGGATCCCTGGCTTCAAAAACTGCATAGACTGCCAGAAGTCATTTCTGGTTACAGATTATCACAACACTTGCTTGGACTCCTTGGGGGAAAACCATGTCCCTTCTAGGTGCAGTATCTGCAGGTCGTTTCCAAGGAGGACAAAACAGTCAAGGGAGTTCTAACCCAGAAGATTCCTCATGGAGAAGTCTATAAAAGTGGTCACAGGCTCTGACTTGGGAGATCCCACTCCCAAATGTCTAAAGATGGTAGGAACATTCCTTACAGTGGCTCTGGCTGGTTCCAAGGCATCCCCCCCCCACCCCCCACCCCGCCCCCACACCAGTGCCAAGAGACACAGGTGTGGGAAGCCAAGGCAAATGGAAGGGAGACAAAATGTGTCCCATAATCTTCCCTCTTGTCCTTCCCCATTCAAGTCCTCTAAGAGGCAAAAGTCTCCGTCGTGCACCAAGTCAGGAGACACTTTGTACTCCAGAATGGGACCGTCTGATACTGGGAAGGACCAGTCTGGGACTTCATCAGATGGTAAGGCCACAGCACGTTCCAGAACCACGGTACTTTGGCACCATCTACAGCTGCTGCATCCGCACTGCCAGCTCTGGCTTTCTCTGTACCAGTGGCCTGAATTACAGAAACTGCTCTATCCACTCCAGCCTGTTTCTCAGCAGCGGGTGACTTAATTGTATTTATGGAAGTAGAGTCACTGTGATACTCTTTGGAGTTCCATGTCTGGGACCAGGATATTATTCAGTACAGATATTTCTGCAGTCAAACTAGACTGTTGCCAGTATTGTAGAGGCAGGTCATCACTGCCTCCTCCAGGACTGAGAGGTCCCCTGTTGAAGTTGGGGTTGGAATCAGAAGAAGAATATGGGGGACACCCATCCCAGACTACTCCCCCAACGGTGTCTTGCAGGGGTTGAGCTCAGAAATGGTATGTGTATTGTCCAGAGTGTCTTGGTACTCCTGTGCAATTAAGAACCCTCCCTGTGCATATTGATATCCATCACCCTGGGACTTTGCACCGAGGGGGTATGAGGTCATGCAATGGCAGTATCGGGGCCTGGAAGACCCAAGACTATCACCTGACATACCCATGTTAGGGACAGAGGATCCTCGTAGGTGTCCGGCTGTGCAGGGTAGAGGAAGAGCCCCTCAGCCTCAGAAGTCACAACAACAATCTGGAGGAGAGGCCCAACAAGAAGATGATGCCATCATGCTGGTGATCTCGTCCTTGTCTCCCAATGAGGCAGTGATTCCTGCCTCCCTGCATACCCTGATGATTCTAAGGCCTTCCAAGATTTGGTTAAAAGAGTGGCAGAGGCATTACACATTCTACGCATTGCTAGACATTCTCCACAGACCAGAACCAAATGGAATAGCACTCACCAAAGCCACCATCAAACCTACAAAGACACTTTGGTAGACAGCTGCCACAGTTTCACCAGTAGCTAAGCAGGCTGAAAAGAGGTATTTTGTACTTGTGAAAGGATTGGAATACCTGTTCTGTCGTCTGCCTCGCAACTCTCAGGTAGTGTCAGGAGCCACCAAATGTAGGCAGAGACAGGTAAGTAGACACCTACTCTGTGTTTTTACACCCAGTCACATCTTGATTCCTGAAAGGTTTGGTTACAGTTTTCCCTCCCATGGGAAAACTCACACCAGCCTGGGACGTAAATCTGGTTTTACCAACTCTGACAAAAGTGCTGTTTGAGCTTCTGGTACCCTGCTTTCTACTGCGATTCTCAATGAAGGTAGCATTTTTAGTCGCAATCACTGGCCAGAAGAGTAGGGGAGTTAGGAGCACTCATGGCAGACCTCCTCTGCCCCCCTCCAATAGTTTTCCACAAGAATAAGGTATTCATGAGACAGCGTCTGAAGTGCATCCTTAAAGTAGTGTCAGACTCGCATTAACCAAAACATCCATTTCCTGTGCTCTACTCTAAACCACACACCAACAGGGAAGAGGTAATGTGGCACTTCTTGGATGTGCGTGGGGCCCTTCCCTTTTACCTACAGAGGGTAAGTCATTTAGGAAATCTAGACATTTTGTATCATTTGTGGAAAAGATGAAAGGAGAGGCCACTTCCACCCAGAAGCTGTCAAAGTGGATCTCAGGATTTATCATACTTTGCTACGAGTTGAATAATGTCCCTCTTGAGAGGGGTGCGAGAGCACATTCAACGAGAGTCCAAGCAACCTCAGTAGCCTCTGTCAAGGGTGTATCTGTTATTGACACCTGCAAAGCAGCAACATGAGGCTCTGTACATACCTTCGCAAGACATTATGCACTGGGGCAAGCAGCTGCTTCTGATGCCTCTCTGGGTAATGCAGTTCTGTATTCTGTTGTGACATAGGGCTGTGGGTACCCACCTCCTACAGAGAGACACTGCTTCTGAATCACCTGAAGTGCATGACACATAGGGACAAGCACTCGAAGGATGTGTTGTCCTTATGTCCACTACCCATCTCATTCTTTGCTGCTTCAATTTCCCTAAGTGGGGCCTAGCGGTAGAGAAGGAACTAAATGGTGGCAGCCCTCTCTATAGCTTCAGAGCAGACCATGAGCAGAGTGGGGGTGCATGCATGGAGCAAATGGACACTGCTAGGGAAAAATCTTTGGTCCTGGGCACATGAAGTGATGTGCAAACCTGAAGTGCATGACACATTGGGAGAACCCACCTTAGAGAACTCCATTTACTACACGGTGAGTAATGTTTCTTTGTCCTGCAGCACTTCAGTAGTGTATGTGAGGAATTTAGAGAGCTGGCTTTGCTGAGCTATTTCTCGCCCTTCTTGCCTTGCCCTCTACTCTCTAACCAGCACAAGCCTCTCTGCCCTTTAAAGCTAACATACTGCAGCCTTGTAAAATGTCATGAAAACTTAGCATTCTCATTAAAATCTCTTTGCCCCAGTTGGCTTCAGTGGGGTCAGAATTTCATCTAGGTTATTTATTTAACTTTTATGTGGAGAATGTTTGTGGCGCAAGTAAAAACGGAATTGTCTTTCAAAAGTAACTTCTAAAGGATGACTGAACCCTTTGTTGAAGGTTGGATTTGTAGGGTTCCTGGCCCATTTTGATGTCTAAATGTTGGCTTTGTTTCAGGACGCCTTTGCATTGTGCAGCTTCTTGCAATAGTGTTCATCTCTGTAAACTACTTGTAGAATCTGGGGCAGCAATTTTTGCTTCAACTATAAGTGATATAGAAACTGCTGCGGACAAGTGTGAGGAGATGGAGGAGGGTTATATTCAGTGTTCCCAGTTCTTGTACGGTAGGTTGCCAAGCGTATGTGTTTGATAATTCCCTTTACAAACCTTCAAAACGTCTCCAAAATTCAACTTTTCTTCTCTGTCCTGACTATCAAGTCGCTAGTTAAATTCTGTATCCTCTACATAGGTCTTTGAAACTAGCATTGCCCTTCCCCACCCTCTCGTGCATTCAAAATACTGGTGCCAGAATATTTTCTTGGCTGTTTCTTTGGCCATGTCATTCCTCCCTCTTCAAGTCAGCTCACTGGCTCACTATGGCATTGTGCATGATTTTTAAACTTCTCTTCCTTCCTTTCTAGGAAACAGTTCTAATGATGATAGGGTTTTGGAGTTAGCAGGGTGTTGCCATGTAAATTTCACATGGAATTCTGTCAGGATAGCCCAGACTTCTAGCAGACTACACCAGGAGGCTGAAGATCTAAACTTATTTAAATTCCTTATCATGAGTAGTTATTCATGTTTTGTTCACTGAATTAATGAGACAGATGACCTACAGCTTTTAAGTTCAGTGCATATATCACAAGAGAAGCATCTTTCTAGAAGCAGCAATTGAATAAAATTAAGATTCTAACTTACACCAAAAAGAGTGTGAAGACTTCATTAGGGTTTTAATATACCCCTTGAGGCAGATTTGCAGTTTGATGATATACAGCAAATGCTGTAATAACTAGGTGGAGCAAGAAGACGTAAGAACTCTAAACCTGTTGTGCTAGAGAATGTGTATGAGACTAGTATGAGTGATTTGCACTAGGGCTGTCAATTACTTGCAGTTAATTCACGCTCTTAACTCAAAAATTAATCACGATTAATCGCACTGTTAATAGAATACTAATTTAAATTTATTATTTTTGAATGATTTTCTACATTTTCAAATATATTGATTTCTATTACAAATACAAACTACACAGTGCTCACTTTATTATTTTTGATTATCATTTTTACAGTGCAAATATTTGTAAACAAGAGTATTTTTCAATTCATCTCATAGAAGTACTGTAGTGCAATCTCTTTATCATGAAAGTATAACTTACAAATGTAGATTTTTTTTTGTTACATAACTTTACTCAAAGACAAAAGAATATAAAACTTTAGCGCGTACAAGTCCACTCAATCCTATTTCTTGTTCAGCCAACTGCTAAGACAAACAAGTTTGTTTACATTTATGGGAGATACTGGTGTTGCTTCTTTTTACAATGCCACCTGAAAGTGAGAACAGGCATTCGCATGGCACTTTTGTAGCCAGCATTGCAAGGTATTTACATGCCAGATATGCTAAACATTTGGATGCCCCTTCATGCTTTGGCCACCATTCCAGAGGACATGCTTCACTGCGCGTTAATTAAATTTGTGACTGAACTCCAGCACGGTTGTTTCAAGAACACTTTTACAGCAGATTTAACAAAATGCAAAGAAGGTACCAGTATGAGATTTCTAAAAATAGCTACAGCATTCAACCCAAGGTTTAGGAGTCTGAAGTGCCATCCAACATCTGAGAGGGATAAGACGTGGAGCATGCTTTCAGAAGTCTTAAAAGAGCAACACTATGCGGAAACTACAAAACCTGAACCATCAAAAAAGAAAATCAACCTTCTGCTGATGGCATCTGTCTTGGATGATGAAAATGAACATATTGGTCTGCTCTGCTTTGGATTATTATTGAACAGAACCCATCATCAGCATGGACGCATGTCCTCTGGAATAATGGTTGAAGATGGAGACAGATGAATCTTTAGTGCATCTGGCATGTAAATATCTTGCGATCCCAGTTACAGCAGTGCCATGCGAATACTTGTTCTCACTTTCAGGTGACACTGTAAACAAGAAGCGGGCAGCATTATCTCCTGCAAATTGTAACCAAACTTGTTAGTCCTACTTCAGCCAATTGCTGAGTTATTTTTTTGTACATAATTCTACATTTGTAAGTTCAACTTTCATGATAAAGAGATTGCGCTACAGTACTTGTATTAGGTGAATTGAAAAATATTTTGTTTTTTACAGTACAAATATTTGTAATAAAAAATAACAGCACTGTATATTTTATATTCTGTGTTGTAATTGAAATCAATATATTTGAAAATGTAGAAAACATCCAAATATATTTATTTAAATGGCATTCTATTAAGTGTGATTAATTTGTTTTAATTGCACTATTAATCGCAATTTTTTAAATCACTTGACAGCCCTAATTTGCATCTTTAAAGTAAAGCCAACTAATTTTCAAATAGACGTGCAATGAAAAGAAAAAAACATGTTCCCAACCTTCCTATGACAAGTTTTATGCCATATCAGGTTTTAATCTGCAATTAAATTCCTGGGGAGGGGAAATTATAATGGAAACATGGACAGTCTTAAATTGCAGCAGAATGAAAGTCTCTCAGTGTGTTCCACTGGAGACGAGGACCCAAAATCCCATGTGGATAAAGTCAAGGTAATTTGCCATTTGTAATATTCTTGTTTAACTTTTATTTCTTGATAACAGGAGTACAGGAGAAGTTGGGAGTCATGAACAAAGGAGTAGTGTATGCTCTATGGGATTATGAAGCCCAGAATAGTGATGAGCTCTCATTCCATGAAGGAGATGCTATTACTATTCTGAGACGTAAGGATGATAATGAAACAGAATGGTGGTGGGCTCGACTCAATGATAAAGAAGGCTATGTGCCTAAAAATCTTTTGGGGGTAAGTTACTTTAAGCTTCTTCCTTCCTTCTTGAACTTGGCCTATTGTTACACTTTTCCTTAGGTGGGAGACTAGAGGGAACTTCTAGAACCCATCAATGCAACTTCTAGGTAAATCATTGCTGCAGTGACACAAAGAAGGCAATCCCTCTTTCCCAGGACCTGAGTGCACTTTCTCTGAGCATTACTGCTGTAGAAAAAGAAAAACTGTAGTTAAGAATTTAACCCAGGATAGTAAACAGAACAGTAATCATTAGGCTGCCTGAAGTTTTTTTATGTTATAACTTTTTAATTGATCTTTAACATCATATTAAATAGTGATATTTTCCATGAAATCAAACAAAAGGATAAAACTGGCTCCCTAAGTATAGTATGGTGGCTGTTGTTAGCAACCTTGATATTTGGTACATAAGATATTTAAATAATTGGGATGTAATAAGTTTGTGGCATGGATCATTCCTGGTTGGAGTTTGTGTTCTATTCACCTGCCTAGAAGGTAGATGTGGCCAAAATGCAGATCGGAATTATGCAACAGGTAAACTTTAAATTTCTGACTGCATAAAGTGGTGGAAAGTTATACTCATTTATTGCCACCTGCTGAAGGATGGAAATAAAAATAATAGCATCAGTTATTTAGGTAAGGAAACTCAAACCTCTGACAGTCTCCCCTTGAATTGCTCAGACCTGCATGTCACTTGGTAATCTAAAGAAATGTACTAAATGCGTCCAGTGGACAACATGTCTTACCCTTTGCTGTACAATCCATTCATGTAATCAGAAGTAGCCTTTTGGCTGTAAGTGGGTTATCTGTTAATTATAGATTTGATTTTCTAATTATCACACCTAAAGCTCGGGTATTTTTTACTTTTGATTTTGTTTTGCAGCTATATCCAAGAATAAAGCCTAGGCAGCGAACCCTTGCTTGAATTCAGTTGTTTGGCAGTGCAGAACATGGCTGGTAACTGGAAGCTTAAACCCACACTGGAGTCATCTTTTTCTATCACATTTCAACTGGAGAAATAAAATTCTAATCTTTGTTTTTAATGGTGCTCTCTCTTATTGATGAACAGCAGTCAAGGGTTTTAAAATCTGCAGTTTATAAACAAAGGTCATTCCATGTAACCCACCACTGACTGGAAGAGGTACTTAGTCTACAGTATTTTGTCAACTCTACTCTAAATACCAAAAATACTCTTATAGAAGAGTCTATGGGTGGAAGTTTCTTGTGTTAAATGTTCACAAATGTCATTTCCAAATTGCAGATGTACTGTCCAATCTGTTCTATCCCCCAATAACTGTCCCATGTCAAGATTTTGGATATTTTTTGACACCATTGAATGTTGTTTACTCATTACTGACTTAATTCTGTGTGTTCTGCAGAGAAGACTTTCACATGCTAAGTGCATAAGCAATCACCAAGGCTCTATATGCTCTAGGATTTAGAAATAAAGATATGTTAACTAATGTTCTAAGTCCTAGTCTAGGGCCTGCTCTACACCTAAGACTTAAGTCAACCTAGCTACATTGCTCAGGGCCGTGAACACTTACATCCTGTATCACAGTTAGGTTGACCTAACTCCTACCATACCTGCAACTATTGAATGAGAGGTAGTTTATGTACAGCAATGGAAAAACCCCTTCCCTCACTAGAGGAAGCATCATGCTACAGCAGCACAGCTACAGTGCTGGAGCTGTGCCACTGTAGTGTAAAGATACTCTTTACAAAGCTCAAACAGAAGCTTTAGAGATGCTAGGATCTAGATTTTGTTTGCATTTAAATGACAAGCTAAAAGCATCAAAACTACACTGTTTGTATACTTCTCAAAACCCCTACACTAATTAACTTGTTCATTTTCTTGGTATTCAGTTTATTACACGAGTTTTACCTCTACTAATTTGCTCCCACTCCCACTAACCTGTGAACTTGTCTGTTTGGAACAAAAGAACATATAACAGTGGATTTGCAGCAGATTAAAGGATTTGTATGTTTGATGGATGAAAGTGCAATAGTTGAGAAGGGTAAGAGTCTGATAAATTAAGAGGTACACTAACTTGAAGTCTGCCTGAGTAGTTGGACTAAAAAGTGGAGAGCTAGTTGTGCTAATATTGAGAGTCAATGAAGAAGAGAAACAAAGGGTTTGAGGTTTTGAGAATGGCAATAATTTGCTATTTTGGTAAGAACAGTTTCTGTGGTTCTTGGCAGCCCAACACCTATTGCCAGGGTGTGTTGTGTTATGCAATAACCTTTCCACTATATTGTAGTTTCAAGCAAAAAAAAAAAGCACTTCACTGGAGTTAATTGTACATGGTTTTATATACTAGAAATATATTTTGAATTTCTTGTAAGTTTAGCCATGTGTCTAGCATTTTTCTTCCATTAAAGTGTAGGCCAGTTGGCTTTAACTCTTCATGTACAAGTCTTGTGGATAATTTATATATCCTCTATGCAGCGCTGTAATTTGCTTTTACCACCATTTAACATTAATTGTGTATATATTGTGGTGATGAAATGTGAAAGGGTATTGTTAAAGAACATTGGCTACATGAATGTGACAATTTCAAGAGCCTATGATGCATATTTACATGTTCTCTGGATGA
The DNA here is from genome assembly GCF_003597395.2 of Chelonoidis abingdonii. Classification (NCBI taxonomy): domain Eukaryota; kingdom Metazoa; phylum Chordata; order Testudines; family Testudinidae; genus Chelonoidis; species Chelonoidis abingdonii. Next base: position 134,163,624 of record NC_133772.1, on the reverse strand, counting down.
GTGTATAATAAAATACTGCTAAGGCATGGCTGCATTTTGAAGTGTGTATTTTAAAATAATAGGCAATGGTAAAGTACTTTAACCTTTTTTCCACCTAACCTGCAAAACAAATCCACACTGAATGATGGTGATCTCTTAGTACTTTGCACACCCACTTGTGACTACTCAGAGGCTAGCTTGGCTGTACAAAGAGAAAAAGGCTAGAGCAGCACCTCAGTGACTAGGTAGGCCGGGTCACTTAAAATTTTTTTTTCACCTTAAGCTGCTGGCTTCTGTTCCTCAAAGCCAGTCTGAATGTTTGAACTTCATTCACTACCACATGCAGCCAGTAAACTCCTAGCTGTTTTCTTAGAACAGCTGAATACATGAGATTTTCCTAGTTCATGCTATAGTGCTTGAACAGACTATACCATTTAGACAGGAGACATGGGACATTTCTGAGTAGTGTAAATAAACTTTTATTCTCTCCTCCACTCAAACCAAGAATACTGAAGTCTAAGATCGCAAGTTAGCTTAAGTTGCTTAGTAAGTTGAAGTGAATGCTATCTTGAGCATTTTGCTTATTTTAGTAATTATGAATTCATTTGATCCATAAGACGTGTATACAGTATTTTAAATGTACAATATGTCCAATATTAGTTACAATAATCTGATTAATTAGCAAAAGGTCATTACCACAAGTAAAATGAATATAAAACTTCAAAATCATTTTCTGGAAGCTTATATTTTCCTACGTAAGGGTGGCTCCAAGAGGTCACATTCATACAACCCAGTTTGCGGTATTTGGTGAAACTTATCTTTAAAGTCTTTGATCACATGTTGAGCCCAAAATGATTATTTCTATAAAAGGCTATCTAAGGCAGATTTCATTGTACATTGATCTTCAACATTTGGATAAGAAAAAAAACCTGAGATCTATACCCAAAAAGCTATTCTCTGTAGAAGAGACTTACAGATACATTTGTTTGCTGTTTGTAGCCAACAAATTAAATACATATAGTATACATAATTGGTACTACAAAAATTGTGCTATACATTTTAGCTGTAGTGCAGGTCACTTTCATTTTCCATATTAAGTGCCAATAAGAAGACTTAACAAAATAATATAAAGTCTTAAACGTGAAGCTAAGTTTAAAGCATTAATTGTATACATATTGCACACTAGATAAGTGAATACTCATGGTTCCAAAATACTCACATTGCATTTGCCAGTGCTTACATAGTGAACCACATTTGGGTTAGAGAGGGGTTTGTAATACCAATTACATGGATCAAAGTAACTAGCAAAAAGTGAGAAGCAGTTTATCAAGCTGGTCTTTTCCCTCAGATCTCTGACAGCTTGCTGCTGTTATTGGTCCCGGGATTCATAAAGGAGTTTTGCTGCCTAGGATTACAAAAATAAGACATATCATTGCAGTCTGCTGTTTCGGCACCTCAGTGGTAAATAAGAAACTTAAGGCCTCTTAGTCTTCCCCAAGAAACTACAGTAAAGCCCAAAAGCTGTAACTTGTTTTCAAACCCTGGCCCTTCTACAGATGTATAGTTTTCTTACATGGGAGTGAGACTAAATCATATTCTAGAGCTTACTATCATGCCACAACATCAATTTTAATCAGATTCTCAAGGGGTAAAACTTCAGAATTTCATAAATATCTTGCAATCTTTAGAATAGTTTTAGTTATCTGGCAGGTCTATCATGACAATTTCTTGTTGAGAAGTCATTAAGTGATGTTGGCTAGGTAACAGCTTTCTAACCAAGTTGCTTATCTTATGCGGATATGCACCTTGTCATTTGTATTTCAAGAAATATTCCTGAGGAATATCATCAGTCTTGGTACTGAAAAATAATATCTGTTGGAGTGTTCTATGAAACAGTGGTAAACAGCCTTTTAAATGGGCTTTCTACAACATGAGTGATCTGGCCTGTTTCCATGTGAAATAACTCACTCAATGTATTTTCTTTTTAAACACATTTTTCATAAGCCTGGTGTTCACTGCCATCAGAAACATTGATTAAAGGGATTATAGAAAGCTTATCACATAGTAAATAAATGCTACATGATTTCAAGATTGTTTACAAACTCTGGGAGGATTGCCAGAAATTATCAACTGTGACTTGATCAAGTTTGAGGTGCTATATACCCTCTCTTGTACCCCCAGCTCAACCAGGATTAATAAAAGCCTGGCCCAGAGAGATTGCCTGAGGTCAGCCTGGACAAAGTAGCTGACAACCATGTTTGTATGGGGTAGTAGAAAGTGGATTAAACAGCTGTGCCTTGCGAAAAGCAGAAATCAGTACAAGCTGGGCCTTCTGGGAGAGATGTTAAAGGATGAAGCAAACTCCCTTTCTTGGGAGGGGACAGGAGGGGGTGCAGATGGGGGCTCAGGGCAGGGGTGTGGGTTCCAGCCCAGTGGCACTTATCTCAAGCAGCTCCAGGGTGGCAGTGGTGCACAGTGGGGCTAAGGCAAGCTCCCTGCCTGCCCTGGCCCTGCACCACTCCCAGCAGTGGCCAGCATGCCAGGAAGTGGCTCCTGGAGGTGGAGTGGGGAAGGCAGCTGCACCATGCACTGCCCTTGCCTGTGGGTACCACCCAAAGCTCCCATGGGCCGTGGTTCCCCATTCCCAGCCACTGGGAGCTGCAGGGAGAAGTCCTGCAGGCAAGGACAGTGCACAGAGCGCTCTGCCCCACCCCCTGCCACAAGGACGTGGTTCTGGCCGCTTCTGTGAGCAGGTAGGGAGCCTGCCTTAGCTCCCCCGCTGCACCACAGGGCTGGCAATCCAGCAGGCCAGACTGAAAGCCTTTATGGGCCAGATCCAGCCCCGGGCTGTAGTTTGCCTTCCTCTGATCTAATAGATTAACACTTTCTGTACTCTGAGATTTAGTTTAAACACCGAGTTCTTTTCATGTCAATTTTTAACTTGAACAGTATCTCTCACATCAAGAGATTTGCTTATTCTTAAACAATTATCCAAAACCACATTAGTATATAATCAACAGTTCATTACTCAAAAAGACAAGTCTTGCAAGCAATTATCACAGACTAGAATTGAGGCTCAGTAATTATATTAAAAACCAGTCAAATTACCAATATTTATTACATTTACTCATGATCAACAAGTCTCAATTCTTTAGTACCTAAATCACACTTCCAAAGATGCACTTGTCTTTAAGGCACTAACCACAATCCTCTCTTAGACTAGTCCAAAAGGGACAAATTTAGAATATTAAAAGCAATTGCTTGAAACAATTCTTTTCAATCTCTAGTTCCTTTAGAAATCCAAACAAATGGATCTAAAATATAATTACTTGAGCCCCACTAGAGTGTGTAGATTCTGCAAGGTAACTTACTTACAGTTATTTATATTGAAGAAGAGAAGGGGAAATACCATCTTTGAAATGAAATTTCACCACCTCTGCTTATCCTCTTAACCTTGGAAGAGTCTTTTCCACATGCCTGAGTTGGGTGTAGGTTGCATTTAGGATTCTGCAGCTACTTAGTTAGGTTCTGTCAATTCTGAGTACATAGTGACCTCAGTTTTATACACTATAGTTTCAGTGCTCATTGAGGGGGGCCACCCTCCAACTCCTATAGGACACATACCAAGTAGGTACACAGGTTTGAGCTTTATTTCTCTGCTGCTTCCATTAGTATCTAGTACATGGTTGTTGGTGTATAACAAAATTTCCTTAATCCTTTTCTTAGCAGATGCTTTAAGTTTGAGTCATTTCAAAAACTACTTCATTATTTGCTGCACAAATTGGGATTCCCCCAGTCTAAGCAATTTCTCTTAATATCCCAAAGTTATACCCTGCTGAATATCTTTACATTTCTCCTTCCTTGTGTCAGTCATTTCCTATTACTTCAAGCGCTCAACAATTTGAAAGGATTTTGTTGGTTTTATTGTTATTGTATTGTAATCTTCTAAATACGAAGGACGTAATCAAAGAATGTATGGAGTATAATATGCATTTCACATTATTTAGGACTTACAACAGAACAAGAGTCATTTTCCACATACAGGATATAGGTCTGACTCACAACGCAAACAAATGTGCCATTTCTAATTTGGGGTGAAAGATGATTCACAATAAATTTGATTTACAAGGAAACAATGTAGAGTTTATAATTTGGGATGAAAACATGGCTTGGATTTCTTGGGGTAACACCCCAATTTAACATTCAATTTTATAGCCACAGTTCTAAGTTGTTCAACTTGCAGCTTCCCCACCCATTTCTTTTCTTGACCCACTCAATGTGCAACAGGTCACTTTTGTTTGAAAACTTGGAGTTCTTTTTAACTAGGGACAGAGAAAGAGGTTTATACATCTGCATATTAGGAGAGATTCCTGCCTAGGTGATTAACAATACTTATTTAGCTATTTTAGTTTCTGTAGCTGCAGAGGGGAACACTCAACCTTGGCTCATCTGTGGGTCCTTACTGTCACATGATGTGAACCATTTTCTCATTGTCTTCAGAGGTAGATCTTATTTTGAGATAAACAGAGGTAGACAACTTTTCTAATCCGAGGGCCAGAAGGAACAATTATTAGTTATTAATTATTCAAGACATCTGTCCCAGATATCCCAAACACTCCCTATTCATCTAATGATTGCTTTTGCTCTTAGCCCAATATCAAACTGTGAACTTACATTCAGTTGGTTTTTTCCCAGTCACTGCATCCTAAAATACTTTTCCCCCCCAATCCTGCCTTCTTGGTTCCTAGATGTACAACTTTGCCTTGAGCTGCATAAAAAGACATTATTCAAGTGAGCCCAGTTCAGATCACTCTGTGGAACTGACCAGTTATTTACTATTCCAGTTTTGCATCATCTGCAAGCTTTACCAGGAATGACTGTTTACTTCCAGATCACTGATAAGATATTGAATAGCAGTGGACTAAGAACACATTGCACTGGAAACCCTCCCAATGGACTATGATTCCCCACTTACAGAGAGCTAGCCAGTTTGTGATTTATGTGCTGCAGATTCTGTATAGTACTAAAGTATTAAATCAAATGCCTTACAGAAGTATGTCAGTTACCTTTGTCAACCAAACCTGTAATCTCCAAAAGAAGAGAGTCTGACACGGCTTCTTCCATAAAACCATGTTAAGTTACTGTGCTTTAATTCACAGCAGTTGATGTGGGATGCAATCAGTAAACTGTGGTAAATATGCACATCTATATCGAACAGAGCAACAGATGAAGATTAGATTGTCTGTCCGCGTGTAAGAGGTGGTAACAGCTGAGCTGAACGTTCACTGCCAGTATCCCAAACATGCAGAGCTTGGATTTGGCAGTTTTGACACTCTAGCCCAGCGATACTCAGACCTCAGGGGTTCAGGAGCCAAATTACTGATCAACATTATCCAAAAGAGTCACAATGGTATGAACTCATTGTTTCATTTACTATTTTTATTATATACACATACACACAGCAAAATGATTGACCAAGTATTACTTTATCAACTACAATTGGTTAATACAGTAAAAGCATCAGGAGTGTTTTGTTTTTTTTAATATCATGTGGTGCAAAGAGCCATAAGAGACACATTAAAGAGCCACTGGTGGCTTGAGAGCCTCTGTCTGAGCATCACTGCTTGTCCCTCATTCTGTTAAGATTTAAGCTGAGGCTCCCTACTGGAATTTTATTATTTTCCTGCTTAGGAATACTCTCAAGCTGCACGCTAAAACAGTGAGGTCTTAGATTTTTTACTGACTGTTCTAGAGTTCAGGAAAAGGGAATCAAAGGAAGAATAGGCCTGGAGTGATCCTTCCCCTCCCACTTAACAGCTTTAATAATGGCACAGAAGTGGAAGTTTCCATAGTAGCAACTGACTGATTTTGTGGGAGAGAGCTTCCACGTTTTCATTTAAGAAGTTTTCAATATGATTTCAGGACACTGAGGAAGTCAAGTTTTAGATGGACTTCAATTCACACTTTCAGGGATGGGAACTTCCATTCTGATTTTCTTGAAATACTCTAAGGAAAGTGGTTTGGGAATATTAAAGTTGAATATTTCAGACTATGCAGCCTAAAATAAATGCAACACACCCATCTAGTCATTAAGATAATGCTAACTCATTCGGCCCTTTCCTCCTCTTTTTGGAGGAACCACACTGCCACTTGAAAGAAATTGTTAGAGTAATATGCTCTTTGCTTTTGTGATTAACATATTAAACAGACAATTAATGCATCTAAGAACCTGCCTCATCTATAATCTAACCTTTAAACCAAAATCCTTTTGGAATGTTTTATGGCTGGTTTTAATATCTATTTGCAAAATTAAAATTTTATTTGTAAAAGCAGCAGAGAATCCTGTGGCACCTTATAGACTAACAGAAGTTTTGGAGCGTGAGCTTTCGTGGGTGAATACCCACTTCGTCAGACGCTCCAAAACTTCTGTTAGTCTATAAGGTGCCACGGGATTCTCTGCTGCTTTTACAGATCCAGACTAACATGGCTACCCCTCTGATACTTGAATTTTATTTGTGATTTCCTTAAGGTTACAGCTGATTTGTGAAATAAGTCTAACAATTTGGAGCAGCATATATATCATTGTAGCCCCCAGCAGTCCCAATCAGGATTGGGGTCCCATTGTGCTGGATGATAAACAAAAAAAGTAATCTTAGCTGGGAATCAAAGAGGTTCTAAAAGCCCAGGAATCAGGAAACAGATCTTATTGAGGATGCAGTGTTTCAGAGCAGTTATGAACTATACAGATTTTTGCAAGTCAGGCAGATGTTTATTCTCCTTAGTTTACTTGTCAATTCACCCTGTATAGTTCATTATACCCCAGTATTAACTGTACTCAACTACTAATTCTAGTTAATGCAAAACAGATTCACATTTTTATTGAAGATCTGGAATAAAACCAAGTGAACTGAAAACCTTTGCAGATGACACAAAAAGGTTGAGGGAGTGGTAAATAATGAAGAGGACAGGTCACCGATACAATCCAATCTGGATCGTTTGGTAATACAGCTAACTGTGAACATATACAGCTATGAGCAAATAATGTAGGCCATGTTTACAGTACAGGAAGCAGTGACTGAATGATTTGGGGGTCATGGTGGATAGTCAGCTGAATATGAGCTCCCAGTGCAATACTGTGAACAAAAGGGCTACTGAGATCCTCAGATGCAGAAACAGAGGAATCTCAATTAGGAGTAGCAGATTTTACCTCTGTATCTGGCACTTATGAAACAGCTGCTGGAATACTGTTCAATTTTTAAAACAAGACTGGATGTTTATCTAAAAGATCTGCTCTAGGAATTATTTTGGGAAACTCATATGGCCTGCGTAACATAGGAGGTTAGACTAGATGATCACAGTGGTCCCTTCTGTTCTTAAAATCTATGAAGTATTCCAAGATCCCTCTATCAATTTAGCATTAAGAATCAAGATAACTTTGGAACTTAGAGAAACCGAATTCCTGATTTTTTAAAAAAATGTTACAGTATGAAAGATATGGTCATCTGGTCTAGTTTCACAGATTTATAACTGTTTCACAAAGCTGACGTTAATGTTTAGCAAGATTATGTTCTTCCCCTGCATCGGGTATTCTGTTAGCGTACCAACAACATGCCCTGTCTGCTGCTGTTTGATATATTTTATGTATTATCTTGCTCCCCCAGTTACTTAGGTCTGAACACACAGTGCACTGTTCTTAACCACAGATACTCCTGTTTCTTGTTGTTTTTTTGGCTATGAAAGTGAACTACAGTGGACTCCAGGATTATTACATAAGAACAAGGGAAACCTAATGCAGGTTTTGGTATTTTTGTGTGTGACTAACATACATACAAGATGAAACCCTTGGAAGTGAAGGCTCTAGTTTGTAATCTTGTCAAATACTGAGTATCATTCAATCCATGGCATCTGGAAATCCATTTACCACCAAATATTAAAGCCCCAGAGTAAAGACAGTTTCCCTTGCTTGCGGTAACCACTCAGTTCCCCCCCACCCATTTAGATCCCACACCAGCATATTTTCTAGCCCTCAGCAGAAGCCAGTCCTGCAGACAGAGTATGGTCTCTCCAGTATAAGATGGGTTATGGCCTTATGTTTATAGGACAGTCACAACTAGTTGTTTTGCACACAAATGGTGGCCAAACTTAAGGTGATCAATTTTAAACATTAAATGTATTTTACACAAGTTACCTTATGCATAGCTGCTAGCCAGGCTGCTGACAGCTTCTTGTTAGAATTGAAGTCTTCACTGGCAGTAAATTTCATCTGTGTGAGCTCCTCTGACCCTGGTACCTTATACTGCAGGAGCATACCTGTGGCACAAGTATTGCCTCCTGAAAAGGGAAAATTAAAGTAGAGTCCTGAACAAGCATTAGGAGAACAAAGTATTTAGCCACTTGAGAAACAAAAGAAGAGGCTGGTCTGTCCATAATCACCAATATAACTCATTCCCAATACCACGTAAATGCTTTAAATGTCTTGCATTAACAGCTGCAGCTATTGTACGCTACTGTGTGAGAATGAACCACAGTGTGTTACCACAACCCAAAGCCAAGAATGCACTGTCAGAATATCACTCAGGGAAGCTAGCAGCAAAGGGAATTATTGCTGGAAATAAAGCTATTTATACACAGACATCGCAAGAACACCTTTTTAGCTTGGAATTTTTTTTAAGTGTTAGAAGTCTTAAAAATAAAATTCATGGCAATTCACCACAGTATCTTGCAGCGTGCAAACAATGGAAGTTGTTATTCTTGTGAGATTTAACCACTGTTCATATTTTAGTTAAAAAAAAAAAAAAAAAGAAGAGGAGTCCTTGCTTGAGGAAGTCAAGCTCATCGCACTGAAAGCTTTCTGGTCTCTACCAGATAGGTGGGAGGGCAGGTGGCCTTATGGTGGAAGCCTACTGTGAGGCCAAATAACTCCTGAAAGTATCAGCATATGGGCTGTGTCTGCCACAGAGGATGGCTTCACTCAAGGAACTGTGTGGGAGAGCACCCCACCTTCTAGAATTTATATTCTAGATGTGATTTTAAGTTACGATATTAATAGGCCATCCAGTGAAGACAAGGAGGGAAGTGAGGAACATGCATAGGAATCAGGTTAGCCTAAAAGTCAAGAAAGGTTAGTATGGAGTAACATAGCAATGGACATATCTTTCATACTGTAACGTTTGGTTTGGGGCATTTAGTACACTATTATAGGGTTAACTAAGTCACCAGAACCTTCAAAAACCAATCCCCTTGGAGGTCACCTCACCTGCCTGATCCAGTGCTCCTTAGGCATACAGAGGCCTCATTTATTTCAATGACAAGATTATCTGCATATGGGATAGGGACCTAAGGGGTCAGTATCCTTATGGCACTATGCAAGAGAAATCGAGGCACAAAAACATTCTTGCATTAAGCTTCTGACCACAAGCCCCATAATTACATTTATGAGTTAACATGTTTTTCAGTCTCCTTGCAAAAGGAGCAATTAGATTCCTCTGCCCTCTCCAATTTACCTAGTTGGATTATAAAACTGAGTGCCTAACTTTCACTGTACTGGGACCTTGACCAATTTCAGATTGTTGCAAACGTGATTATGTGATCTACCAGTAAGCAAAAGTCAGTAGTAGGTTACGTAAACAATACAGCACACAGCAAGACAAGAGAAAAACAAATATTGTAACCAGTATTTTCTCTTCATGATTTGCTTAGTCACAAGCCCATCTTTCCACCCAAAACAAAACAAGCAACCCCTCCCACACTACTTGGGCATCAAATAGCTAGCTTCTCCCCTCAAAGGGGCAGACAATCCTTATCTTAAGAATCAAATCATGCCAAAGGTACTGACTGTCCAAAATTAAGGTTTTTACGAAGATCCACTTTTAAAATCTCATGACAAGCCAATTGCATATGCAAAACATTTCATGTACATATAACTGTACATACCCAGCTACACAAAAGACAACTGTTAAGATCGTATATTGAAGCAGAATAGCAAGATAACTATCCATTTTAAATATGCACACTTGCCCATGTATGGGTTACCAAAAATACTTAAAGAAAATCAGTTTATTTACAATATTTCATTATGAGGACTAGAACAAAGCTTCCAACTGGTGCTCAATTTTTATTGTGATTTCACTACTGCTTTGGCCTAGAAACTGGCCCAACAGCACACTGTTTGAGCACCAGTATTTTCTCTTCATGAGACATAAGTGGAAGAAACTAAACTGTCTTAGTTATAGACCTACAACTCCAAAGCGATACTAAATTTTGGTCACTTTTTGTATGAAGTGTAAGTTTCCGTTTCCCTAATTTGGCATGTTAATTATGGGTAGTTTTTGCTGAAACTGCAGTGATGCATGTTAAAGATATTCTAAAATAGTTTCCAATGTCAAGGCTAGCGTTCCCTGTAATTGCCTCTCCATGAGGAATGAGTGACTGCCAGAGATCAAGTTTAAGACTTGTGAGGACAGTCTATTCCTTCTATTCACCCATTCCCTCTGCTCCCTCATTTATTCTATAAATCGACATTCAACACATCCACACCTTTCTTCCTCTATCCATGCTCCCATCTTGAGCAGCAGTACTTTGGTCGCTTCAGGAAGTGAATACTCTAGTGCCCACCCATTTGTGCAGCAGGAAGCGAGCTATGCATAGTGCCTGTCAGCAAGCGGAACAGCCACAAATATATGATTTAAGGGAGCCCTGATCAAGGCAGAAGTATTTTAAGTCTTCCTCCAATAATCAAAATATTCTCCACTTTAGAATTTAGATTGGATAATTTCTGTGTGTTCCTATTCTTTCCAAGGGCATCACACAATATACATGTTTAAATCTAACACTTTTAAACACAGGTTGCCCAAAATTAATTTCAGTAAGATCTGTAGACAGCAAAGAGGAGAGGAAGAAAGCAGCACTGAAAAGGGCATCATAACAGCATGCTCAGGTGAATCAAGCTCACTACAACATTGCTGACCTTCAGTAATGTGTTGGCTCTCCAGAAGGCTGGTATAAGTGTGAATATCTTTTTCTACATCAAGAAGGTAGGCAAGCAGTGAGAAGAAAAATTAGTCAGAAGAGTAGTGAATAAGGAAATTAAAGTAAAGGTGCATTAAGTTACACTCAAATAGCCACACATTTGGTTGATCTGAATATAGGAGTTAGTTCATTAGAAATTACACAGTGACTACACTGATCCCACATTCTAGATGTGAGATTTACAATGGAAGTCCAGTAGTACTTGACAAAATTATTAATGGTAAAGAATCACTTTCGAAATCTTTGTTCCCATTTTTTATTTAGTGTACTCTAATACTGGGTTTGTGCCTGATGAGCATACTTTGTAGGACTTAGGCAAAAGTTAGTTACCCCATTCAGATTTCGGTTGGCCATAATCAGGGGTCAGGTGAAAAGTAAAACTCTGCATGAGTGTTTGGTTAACTACAACTAACTGGTCTGTGGTTAACAGTTTGTTAATTTGATAATACTAATTGGTCTCCCTCTGTGGTTAGACTCTTAATTCTTAAGATGTTATAGATAACATCCTCTCTGACACTGCACTTCCATCAACTCCAGAGAGTCTGTCACTTATAATGTTTGTTTCAAGCAAAAGCAGGCCACATCTGGGTCCTGATACTTTCCATTCTGATGACCAAAGTTCTTCCCCAGCACTATCCCCACTCAAGAGTGCATCTCTATGGTTCAGAAGTGGGAAGCGGCAGCAGAGCATATGTCCATCGTCACTTGATTTAAGATACAAAGTTCTACTGGGTTGAGGATCAACAGGTCAGAAGTCAATCTGAATTCTTGAGTTCTCTAAAATGCTACTGTCACCAGCCACAAGGATAGGCTTCCAAATGCTGCCTCTATACTCAGAGTGAAATGAAGCCCCCGTATCTGAGTTGTCAGAGTAAAAGAAGGTTGATTGTTTTATTAGGTTAAAGAAAAGCATTACAAATTCATAACTTATGACCATTAGTTTAGATTCACTGCAAGATTTACCTCCAGGAGTAAATCCCTCTGTAAGTATCTGGACAGTTGAAATCTGTGCAATTTCAATTTCATAATGGCTGTCTCCATCCAGAAACAGATATCTACACAACAGAAGAAAACATTGCTTCTTACAAGTGTGTCAGTTTTCAAGTTTACAAAATAAATCTGATTCAAGAGAAACAACAGGTTCTTCCAACAGTATCCTGACAGTTTATGTACTTTTAACACAAACCTCACAGGGATTAATTACTACAGTCTTAATCACAAGGAGTAAAGATAGGAAGAAAAGCTTTTAATACAAAAAACAAAATCAACCAGCCAAAAAAAGAACTTCCCTCCTCTGCAACCTCCGGATCTTCAGTTAAAGCCAGTTGAAAGCTATGGGCCAGACTGCCAGATGCCTCTTGCAAAATTTCCTGCAGAGAATCCTCAAGCGAGAAAGTCACTGAGGCTTTTTGAAAGACATTGTCTAACCATCTATAGTCTGAGGATCACACACAGCTCTGTGGAGGCTGGAACCTTATGCACGAGTTCAATTTTTAAAATAAACATTTTTGAATGATTAATTTTTTCCTCTCATGCCCTCTCAACCAGTACCCTTTCCATTACTGTTGGCAACACATTATTTATATTCCAATAGCACTTACAGGTCAACTAGTGTTGAGATCCCCCTGTACTAGGCACTAAACAAACAGACAACAGAAGACTGCACCTACCCCAAAGTGGTTAAAAAAAACAAAAACTACACAGTAGGCAAAAAGAACAAACGAGGAGTCCAGTGGCACTTTAAAGACTAACAAATTTATTTGGGCATAAGCTTTCATGAGTAAAAACCCCACTTCTTCCCCACGAAAGCTTATGCCCAAATAACTCTGTTAGTCTTTAAGGTGCCACTGGACTCCTCATTGTTTTTTGTGGATACAGACCAACACTGCTACCCCCCGATACTAGACAGCAGGCAGTCTGTTTAAAATTACACTACAATTTCTTTCCACTTTTATTCACAAATCAACCAACCATCCCTCTGTCCTATCCACTTCCAAAAGAGGAATATTCCACCTCTCTCTGGTTGTAGGAGTTTAAATTAAGAAACCTGTCAAAATTATCTGAAGGCTTCCTCCTAGCTATTTCATCTCCCACACAGGAACTTCCCTTCTCCCTCAAAGAAAGGGACAGGGCACTCACCTGGTCTTTTGCATGCCACAAGTCCACTAGCAACTAATAACTTCCATCCCCCACTGAGGTGAGGGGCCCTACACTGCTCCTCCATTCTTCCTACCACCTAACTCCACAACCTTGGGATCAGCAGATTCTCTTCTCTTCCTCCAGAACCAAACTGACTAATTTTAAAACTCTCTAGCCATGAAATTGATCAAAATGAACCGTGAATTTGGTAGGACCCATGTACCCATTTGCTGATTCTGGAAACAATTTTAGAGCACATAAACCAGCAGGAATACTGTAGAGGCAACATACAAGCCCTCATGAAGAGCAGGGATGTGGAGATTAAACAAAAATTTAAAAACCTAACCAGATTTAACCAGTGCAGTTTCCATTCACATTTCTCACCTCTGGTTGTTGGAAAGTCGACAAACCATCAGCTCAGATTTTTCTGATGTTCCCCGAGCAACAGAGAATGTAGCACCTTAGTAGGAAAAAATCCCCAAGTATTTATTCAGTTATTCAAATGCTAAGTTTGTAATTTATGAAAGAAGTTAGCATATCAAAAACTTTTATAAACTTTTGCACTTAATGCACCTATCCTAATGGCTTGAACACTAAGCTACGTTATGCTCTCCGTTTTACCCCATGTATCTTAAAAGTCTAATCCTGAAAAGCACATAAAAAGAGTTCACTGTGACCATCAGCAGCAAAATGGTGCAGCTGTAACTAAACATCCTGTGATCAGTTAATACTTCTCCAGTGTGTTACTCCTGGAGAAATTCTATGCTACTGTGTGCATTTTTTTTTTTTAAATGCGCAGAAAAAAGCTTCTGCTGAAATGCTCACGCAGTTCTGCTTTTTGCCCACCAGAGGGCACTGTGGTGCAGGAACACAGCAGCAGCTCCCAGCCAGCTAGGGAAGAGAACCAGCTTGTCTTCTTCTCAGTGCCTGTCAGGCCAGGCCCAGGAAACTGGAGCAATGAGGAAAGATACCATGTAGCTGCTGTGAGGGTCAAATAGGGGCTCATAAGGGCTAGTGGGGGAGGATACACTGGGGCAGGGGCTGAACGGGAGTTGAAGCACAGGGCCATGGGGGTGGGGAGAAGGGAGATGCAGGGCCACATAGGGACAGTGGGTTGCTGAATGGGAGCACAGAGACATGGGGACAGGGAGTGCAGGACCACATGGAGATGGGGAGAGGGGGCCACACAGCTACATGGGGTCAGGGCAGATGTGCCTGACTGAACGGGAGAGGCTAGGTGTCAGCCAGGGTCTGCATGGGGGAAGCTCCCTAACAATCCCTTCCAACTCCCCAAAAAACCCTGTTCAATACTTTTCCCACCCATACCAAACAACCCTCCAAGTTCACACCCCAGGCAGTTTACTTCCCTCTCCTTTAACTCCTCCATTACCCCTGACTCCTCCCAGGCATTTGCACTGCTTCTAGGGGTGCAGGAAATAAGTTTCTGTATTGTAGTTCATATGAATTACTCAGAGTTCTGCATTAATATGCCTAGTAAGGAATTTATTTGTCAAAAAAGATTTCCTGAATCTTTGTTGTCTGTATTGTTACAGATATACTTGCCAACAGGTATTTTGAAATAAATGACCAAAAATAATTGAAACTAGCATGATTATATTATGTTATTTTCACAAAATATGCAGAATTTTAAAATACTGTTTACCTGATTTAAGGTATACCCTCAACCTCAAAGCAAGAGGCAAAGAACAATATCAAATGATTATGGGACAGTTTCCTGCAGCTACACTGGACCATTTTTGCCATCAAATGTTGCAGTTAGTAAAAATATTATAAAAACTTTTAGAAAAGTGTACAGAATACACAGTGAGATATAAAGATTTTATTGGCAGGTGGCTGTTCAATTCAGGACTGCCCCATGCTCAAATTTTCTTAGTTACACCAGTGTAAGTCAGGAGTTACTCCATCAAAATTAATGAAGTTATACTACTATACATGAGAATAAAATAATCCCCTTACAGATAGTTTAAAAGCTATCTGTGCCTCACCCCTTGAGCACATTATAGAATAACCAGTGCATGATGTTATATGTAATCCGTGAGTAGATGTGCTTGCAGAGCATGTTTCCCACCCCATGAGGAGCGCTAATTTTGGCAGAGTCTTTCGCAAACCAAAGAGACCAAAAAGTGTTAAAATTCAAATGTAAGTGTTCTACAGAAATTGGTGCATTCCTTCCTATGCTCATGGAGCTGTAGGACATCTCACCAGGAATGTACATTCTAATTAGAAGTGTGCTCTTGCCTAACTACTGAAAATACCTATTGAAGTCACATTCAGCATCCCTTGAAAGGCATGTTCCCAATTTTAAATAGTCACAGGATATTTTAAAAATTTAACAAAGATATATCAGATTCTTCATTTTTAAAAACAGTACAATTAGGGCTCCAGTTACATTTCATACTGCTCTTTAAATCTATTCACAGTTGACAGTTCAGTGACAATCACAGCCACCTACACAGTCTAGGGTGGAAGAAGAGATCAGAGGCTGAAATGAAGTTTGAAGCATGATTCTCCATTATGAGACTTCAAAATTGTTCTCTTTACTGTTAAGAGTGTATTTGATCCACACTGTGTACAGGGATGTGATTTAATAAAGTGCAATATTACAAGACAGCTATTACCCCATACATTCATCAGCTAGTAAGAGGCATTAGAGTTCCTTTGACTGTAGAAGCTGAACAGATCTGGCTGGATAACAAAATAATGGACAAACGAAAAAAAATGACAGTGGAAAAGTATTTCAAAAGAGATTTCTAGAGACTGCAACATAGCACCTTACTTGACAAGATAAGGGAATTAGTTCTGCTATTTATCTCATTATTTGTTTGACACTCACTCACTTGAATAACTATGTACAAGATCAAAACAACGGTTGTGTATGTATTACTTACCATTCATAAGCACTTTAAGCTGCTTGTCATAAAATTCTGTTTCTTTCTGAGAGATGAAAGCACATTCAGCACACTGGCGCACAGGATCTACAAAGCACATACGAGGTAGAGGCACTTTTTTACTGCAGCACTTGTCACAAAAGCACTTCCCACATCTCCGGCAGTGGTGCTAGGCAAAAAAAAATACCAATATTACAAAAGATGCAATTAATAAGAGAGCTGTTAATGTTACCACATCAACATTACTACTCCTGAAGCATTGGCATGCACAAGAGAAACTAGGTGAGCAGGTAACAAGATACATAGAGGGAAAAAAAATACTAGATATGGCTAATTAAGTGTCACATGATTCTAGAGATAGTAAGAAGTGCTAAAATGACATCTCTGGAGACTGGAACTCTAAGGATGGTCTAGCATGAGCAATAGCAGTGCAAGCTTCTCCAGACACCCGAACACTGTACTTCAGATCTGACCAGAGAGAACAAGGGTGAAAAGGAGTCTCCATGGACCAAATCCTTGTCCTCACTATCAACAATACTGCCAAATATAATGGTGGTTTGCATGTCCTCTTCACTTTCCATGGAGATTCCACTGGGCTCCATCCTCAGCCCACTCTTCTCCCTCCAAATATTTAATTCCATGTCTAACAGTGACAGAAGCAATTCCAGGTTTTATAGACTGAATGATTTTTATTTTTAACCCTAACAGAAATATCAGTTAGTAGAACAAGAAAAATTCTACAAGCGTCCAGTGAAGCTGAGATAATGGCAAATCATTTGCCAGCGTGATAAGGCCTATTTTACAGCAATTATAAGTTTGCAGCAAGTCGGCAGCGACGGCTATCCCTCAATACAAGAATGATACCTGCCAGGAGGAAAAGTCATTGATGAGACTTAAGATAGCTGAGGAGTCCTATCTGTGCTCTACAGGTTTTTCCACATACATGACAGGGGGTTGTCTGGAGACAGCACAACTGCTGGCCAGGATATTATACGTTTTCCTTCTGCCTGTGCTGTTTCTCAGCCTTGTGTGCAAGGCAGTTCTCTTCAAAACAGCTGAGACTTGATGTATGATGCGATGCCATTGCCATCTACTACCAGCCAGCTCTTCCCAATTTGTGGGGTCAACACCTCCCTTCTTAAAATATACTTTCAGGGAGTCCTTGTAGTATTTTTTGGCCCCGTGGGTCCTCTTAAAAAGACTAAATTGAGAAAAGGCCATTTGCTTTGGAACACAAGTATTGGCAATCTACACACAATGACCAGCTCAACAAAGCTGATGTTTCATAATCTTCACCTCAACACTGGTGATGTTAGCTGCAAAGAGAATGCTGGCCTTGGTGCAACAGTCTTCCCATCTAATATGGAGAATATTCCTAAGGCAGCACTGTAGGTGCAACTCCAGATGTTTAAGATTGCTTTGGTACATCACCTAGGTCTCGCACCCATAAAAGGGAGTGGGGATGACTACTGCATTGTAGATCAGGAACTTAGCTTCCATTTGCAGATCTCTCAATAAAGACCTGATGAAGCAACTTTCCAAAAGATGTGTTGGCACAGCAGGTACTATGTTGAATCTCCACATCAAGATAGGTTGTGTGGTAAAGACAGCTACCAAGGTAAGGGAAATGCTCAACATTTTCCAGGTGTTCACCACCAACAACAATTTGTGGGAGAAGGGGGGGTGTAACGGCCTTCGCCGCGGCTCAGCCCCGAGTCGCAGGGGCTGAGCGAATGGAGTCTGTAGTCCAAGCCCTTAGGTAAGGTGGGGCAACGAACAAACAGGTTAGGGGCTCCGGCCCTGTGAAGCGGGGCAACGAACAAACAGGTTAGGGGCTCCGGCCCTGTGAAGCGGGGCAGAGCAGTAAACCGTCTAGGGGCTCCGGCCCTGTGAAGCGGGGCAGGGCAGAGCAGTAAACCGTCTAGGGGCTCCGGCCCTTCGGGGCAGGGCAGAGCAGTAAACCGTCTAGGGGCTCCGGCCCTTCGGGGCAGGGCAGAGCAGTAAACCGTCTAGGGGCTCCGGCCCTTCGGGGCAGGGCAGAGCCACCCACATCTCGAGGCTGCCGCCTTCTCGGGCAAGGCAGAGCTAGGGACTAATCGAGCGATCAAGTCCAGCAAGGAAGGGGGGGGAGTCTGCACCCTTAAGGGTGGCAGGGGGAACCGCAGCCCCTCCCACTCACTCTGCGTTCCAGCCCGGCCCTAGTAGCGGCGGTCGCCGTAAGGCGGTCAGTTGGGGACTCCGGTCCCGAACACACTGACACTGAGCCGTGGGAGCGCAGACGGTTCTCCCACCGGAAACACACTGACAGCGGGTCATGGGATCCTGGCCGACGCACACGGACCATTGTGCTCGGGGTCCATTCTGCGGCCTTGACTGTAAGGTTTTCCAAGCCGCCCCTGGGCCTGTTCCAGGCCATCCCCCTCCGCTGGTACCTGCCCTCGCGGCGTCATCCAAAGGAATCCTCAGACCATCGGTTCCTCTCCTTGGCTCGGCAAGCAGGCCGGTCCGATCCAGTCCTCGGGTAACCTGGTCCGGGCGGTCCGGTCCGTCCCTCGGGGTACCGGGGCCTGCGGGCGGTCGGTCCAGTCCTCGCAGGGCGGAGCGTCCGATCGGCGCGGCCCGCTGCTCTGGGTGCTGGCCCCAGGGGAGGTCAGGCCAGGACCCCTCTGGATACCGAGCAAGGGGTAAGCCGGGCCCAGCGGGAGCTCGGGCACCCAAGTCTGCCTTCTCTAGCGGCCTCCCTCTAACTGAGGGCTGGGACCGGGGTTTTATACTTCCTGTCCCGCCCCCTGACTTCCTGTGGGCGGGAACAGGCCGAGGGGGCCTTGCACTTCCGGTCCCGCCCCTTGGCTTCCTAGGGGCGGGGATAGGCGGCCGGGCCTCTGCCCGGGGCTGTAGGGTCCTTAGCCTATGCCCAGTCTCAGGAGCGGGGGGGAGGGGACCCCCCCCCTCGCTACAGGGGGCAACTTATCCTGGGAGAGGCTGATGGAGCACCTTAGTCTTCCCCATGTTGCAGGAAAGTCTCAGGCTATGATAGCACCATAGAAAAGATCTAGGGTGGATTGCAACTCAGCCTCGGTGTGCATGTGGATAGCACAGTCATCAGCATACTGAAGGTCTGTAATAACAGTTCTAGTGACCTTTGTTTTAGAATGCAGATGCCACAGGTTGAAGAGCTGGCCATCCACGTGATTCTTCAAGAATTGGGATCGAGTAAGGCAGTCAAAAATAAGAATCAAGATCACAGCAATATAGAATGGAAAAAAAAAAAGGGGGGGGGGTTGGGGCAATAACACAGCCCTGTTTGACATCAGTGTAGACGGTGAATGGGTCCATCTCTAACCCATTAAAGAGGACAGTGCCGGTCATCCCATCATGAAGTAACTTGAAAACGCAAACGAACTTCAACGGACAGCCGAACCTAGACAAGACCTTCCATAACGGTTCACAACTGAGGGAATCAAATGCCTAAGTTAGGTCAATAAATGCCACAAACAATGGCTGGTGTTGTTCTATACACTTCTCTAGTATATGTTGTGCAAGAAGAATCATGTTGGTGGTGTTCCGAGACAGTCAGAAACCACACTGGGATTCCGGAAGGATACTTTGGCAAGAGGCAGGAGATTGTTCAAAAGGATGCGAGCAAGGATCTTCCCCGCAACGGAGAAGAGAGCAATGCCTCAATTTCCACACATTAACTTGTCCCCTTTCTTAAAAACGGTAACAATATTGGCACTCTTCAGGTTGGGTCAAATTTTCTCATTAACTTCAAAATCATGCTAGTCATTAGACTCTTCAGCAATGCCTCACTGAGAGGTTCTCTGACCTACCTGACAACATCAGTGACATCCAAATACATTGGAAGGAGTTCAAGACCATTATTCACAAGGCACATGCTGAATTCACAAGGCATATACTCCACTCACCAGATTGGATTTCATGAAAATGAGGAAATTCTAGCACTTATTCATCAGAAGAGAAGCACATTTTGCACTTGGTAAAATGAACCCTCTAACCAGCAAAAAGAGACACGTATTGGCTTAAAGTTGTAGTTCAAAGGAGGCTGTGTGACATCATGTATCAGTGGTGGCAAGCAAAGGCAATGGAGATCCAGAGTTTCGCTGATCAACATGACATGAGAAGCTTTTTTCAAGCAACAAAAGTCATTTATGGGCCAAGTTCAAAGGACACAACCCCTCTGCGATCTCAGGACAGCTCCACCCTTCTTAAGGACAATGTAGACCTCAAGCAACATTGGAAGGAACATTTTGAGATGCTATCAAACTGCGAATCTGAAGTCTCAGCTGCCACCACCCAGTCCATTCCTGAGCATTCAGTAATAGACCCTCTTGCTGACCCCTCCCCGCCAACCTCCTGAGGAAGTTTGGCATGCCATCACTCAGACTAGAAACAATAAGGTGACGGGCCCAGATGGCATCCCCTTTGAGGTCTTCAAAGCTGGTAGAATAGCACTCATGCAAAAGCTTCAATTTCTCAGCTAGTAGTGGGACCCCAAATCATTATTTCCACTGGAAATTATGACATGCACAATAGCTATTCCTTGTTTGAGATCACAGAGGAAATTAAAGTAATTCATGCTACCTAGTAAAACTCTCCGTGGGAGATGGAGCATGTCAGGCAACCAACTTATGGATCAAAATAAGTCTCAACCACTGATGTGAACAAATGATAGCTTGAGTTTCTGAATATTTCCTTAATTAGGGAGCAAAACTTATGCACAGTGCACAGAACCACCAATCAACCTCTCCAATATGCGCATCCTCCTCACTGACCAGCCACATTTACTTATCATAGTTACCAGTCTAATACTTTTAGGATTCCTGAAGATTCCCAGTATATCATATTTAATAAGATTTATTTTCCACTTTGTTACACCATATCTGTTGGGCTTTACATTCCAAATAAACACATTGCAAAACAAGTGTTTCAATCCAAAATGCATCTTATATCCATCTTTCTTCCTTTCCATCAGTGTATGCTAGCAAAATGTCTGTGTAATTAGGTAGTTATGCAAGGAATGTTATTCACAGCTAGAATAATTGCTAGTTTGTGCAAAAGTCAGCAGGACAATCTGAAACAATTCCGTCTCCCCTTCTCCAAGGAGAAACTCCAGATTCTCAGCAATATGCTCTGTCTCCTCTGACAGTAGTTCTCACTAAGACAGTACCTTCTCTATGCTGCTTGCTAGTAAAAGTTCATGCAATGGAAGACAACATAAAACTTAGTTAAAATACTCTATATGGAAGGACTGAATTACATGCCTAGCGCAGTCCACCTCAGTTTCAATTAATTACAGTTCATAATTCAACAAAAGAACTAATTTTAATTAAAGCAAATGCATCTCTTGCCAATATCTTCACCCATTATTTGTTTCGCACATTTTGTCCAAGTACTTTAGGATTCTAGGGAGAGCTAGATTATAGCCTGGAAAACAAGTTTTCCTAATACTAGACTCTTTCTCTCACATAACCAATTTTTTATACAATTCTGAGTGCACTGAAATTAACATGGTTTGTCATTTACTTGCCAGCATTACTGACAACAGCATATTTTGAGAACTGTTACTTACATGTTGCTTCAAAACCAGCAAAGTATTTTAGTCCTAAAAATAGTCATTTATTTTAAATTTCACAGCAGAATAATAGATTAAAAAGGATGAAGACCTATTCCTAGAGGGGGGAAAACAAAAGCTATCTTTAAGGCACATCAAATTATGGGTGCAAGGTACTTGAAACTTCTCTTTCAAAAGGATACTTCCAACACATTTCAAAACAAGAGTTCATAAAAAAAAAGTTCTACAATGTAATGTATTTAGGCTATTATGTTTTGTTGCTCTCTCTTACCTTTCTGGTTATGAAATCAAACTTCGTTTCACACTGCATACATCTTGGACACTAGAAGGCAGTAAAGAGGACAAGATTTATGAACATCTTTATCCAGAGACAATGCACAAGACTAAACATATTTGAGTAATTTCTAGAAAGTTAAATAGCTCTAATGAATTCCCATGCAAGCAGTATCTAAATAATGCATAGCACACAAATGTTCTGAAGATTAAGATAAGCAAGAAACAAGCAAGTACTATCCACATCTCACAGAGAAGGAAGAGCAAAAAAAAAATTGATTTTCCCTAGGCACAAAGTAAATCAGTAACAGTCAGGATTACAACTCAGGAGTTCCAATCTCATGCATAGTCCATTAGGCTACGTGGCAACTTCTGTGCTCCAAATTTGTATTATCTTCTATGTACACTACACAAGTTAACTATCCATTTATTATACTGTTACACATTTTTAATTCACAAGCGTTGTTAGTTTATGTACTTCAGCAACATTATCAGTAGTTAAAAATATCCGAAAAATAGCATAATTATCTTGGAAGTTCTGTTCCCTCTTCTGTCTCCTCCCTATAACCACGAAGGCTAAATCTATATCTGCAAAATTTCACTTGATAGTTTAGAACTTTTTCCCAGAAAGAGCTTGGTGAAAGAAAAAAAAAAAATATATGACGTCACAATTTTTTTTCCTCCTCTTGTTAAACATTTGAAAAGAGCCAGATGCTCTGGGTTTTGTTGTCTAAACTGGTAACAGTGCTTGAGAGAAACTTTATTCAATAAGTATTAGATGTGGTTATTATTATGACATTTTCTACGCAGATACTAAAAAAGTCACCCACTAACATGCTGATCTACAGCACTATTTTACATCACTGGCATCTTTCCAGAGACCTTCATTGTTTCAGTTCAACACATAATACCAGATAACATTTCAATTATAAAGCCTTGGATAGTATCAGGTTTATCTGCTAGGCTATTAATGCAATGCTGTGTTTGACATTTGGGACAGCTGGTAATATGTTCAGGTTCTGTAATAGCTTTTGGAATTATAAAGACTGTAAGCTCTTTAGACCAGAGCCCATCATAATCATATGTTTGTGCCATGCCTAGCACAATGGTGCCCTAATCCCTGATTTGAGGCCCTAGATGCCAGTGCAATACATATAAATGTACCTAAATTGAGAGCACAAGGCAACAGGTTGGGAGGTGAAGGGGAAAGAAATGTGGTAGAGGGGAAAGAGAATACTGCAGTTAGGAGCGCTGTCCTTCAGAAGATATATTAAGCCGAGATCTCTCTTGCTTTCAGTGACCATTCAGGTGGAATATCTCATGGTACATTTTGAAAATCATGGATAAAACACTGTGCCTTAGTCAATATTCTCTTGTAACAGGCTCCAAAACAGGAGTATCAGAATTTAAAATAAAGCAGGTTGTAATGTTCAAGGTTGAGAATGAGCTAACCGCTGAGCATACAAAAGTTGTGATTTGCCTATTGTTACCATGCTCCCAGTATTTAACTCCTTACTTTGTAAAGTTCTTTAATGTAACTAGAACTTTCATGGTCTATTTCAGAAAGTTCTAGATATTTCAGCGGGTTCCAGATGAGTATCAAAGTTCAGTAGCAACTACTACCCAAGAAATGCCACATCAGCTAAGTCACAAACCTCAAATTCCTGAGCCACCTACTTTTAACTACAGCTTGATGCATTAAATCACTTATGAAATTTAGCTAATTCAAGCACAGTACCTGCACTTAATCTGCAAATAGCCAGCTCCTATTAAAGAGATTGCTCAACTGTTCAAATTAAAATATTATACAAGAACCAGTAAGTTTCTAAAAGCTTCCTTAAAACCAGAATGATCAGAACTGGTCTCAAATTATGAATGTTCTTTCAAAAGATGTACTGAACATCAAACCCCTGTCAGAATGGCTACAGAAATGTACATTTACCTTCACAGAATTATCAGTTCAGTGTCCTAAGCCCTTTAATTCTATTGCTCCATCTTATACAGTACAAACTAATCACACACTTTAGCAATTTCAGGTACAAATTATAGTTACTTCCCTAATATTTTCCCCTCGGGTGCAGAGCTTTTAAAAGCAGAAAGTGGAAAAAATGGAATATAAAACAATGGAAAATACCACAAGAGGGAGGTGATTACAGAAATCACATTTAGCAAGGATGGCAGTAGGGCTTAGTGAACAAGGCACTGGAGTGGGACTCGGGAGATATGGCTTCGATTTCCAGCTCTTAAACTGGCTTGCTGGTTGAAAATGGGCAAGCCACTTGCCTTCCCCATGCTTCTGTTTCCTCACCTGTAAAATGGTGACAATGATACTGACCTTCTTTAAACCACTTTGAGGCCAATGGATGAAAAGTTATATAAAAGAGGTAGGTATTATTGTATTATGCTAACTGCACAGCTTGGATGAAAAATGTACCTTACTCTCCAATAAGGAGTAACTGTAAATTCTTTATTTCAAAGTCACCACCTCTGTTAAAAAGAAGAAAACAAAAAAGGAAAATGCCCCCTTGCCATCATGAGCATGCCTGACATTAGAGAATAGCCCCGGTGTTAAACATCACGGAACAACGCTTTCCTAACAGAATATTTTACTTTCACATTAAGTATCATGGTAGCTATGCCTCTTGTGAAGGTGTTTTTTTCTAGCCATGGCAGTGCTTTAGCGTTGCCAATGTAGACTAGTCCTAATAAGTGAAATCCTGTGCATTGTTTACAACAGAAAGGAAATACACTCTATGCACAGCCAGATAAATGAGATGCATTTGCTGGCTTGTCAATTTTTAAAACATGGGCTAAAGCCAGGTTTCCAGCACATTATTCTGGAGATAAACATAGCAGAAAGAGCAGTGACTCTAACAAAATCAAACAGCAGCAAAAAGGGACACTAACTTCACTTGCCTTCCCCCACCCCACCACTTAGGAAGCAGATTCACTCACATTTTTTAAGTCAACCCAACAGAACCCTCTCCTTAGCCATTTCTCCAGCAAGACACTGGACTTACATGAGGTTTTGCTTATAATTATTTTGCCTCAGCAGAGAGGGCATTTCCTGCCAGCAAATATGGGAACCACATATTAACAAGATGGGACAAGACACATAGGCAGCCTCAAGATATGAGTGATAAGATAAAATAAAGAGCGGAGGGGAAAAAAAACACTGACGTCCCAATATCCTTCCATTCCAGGCCACTGAGGCTGCTTTGCTGGGCCATGCACAACAGGGAGAGAGAGAGAAGCCAGGGTACGGGCACATAAGTGAAGTGTTTTTTTGAGGGGAGGGTGGAGGGCAGGCTCCTTTGCCCATGGGACTCTTAGCGCTTCAGGGAAGGGTCTCTGCAGAGCCCAACACAAGGGAAAATACTGAGCCCCACGGTAATAAGGGGAGTGACTCTAACGTCCCAGGAGTGGATCAGGACCTAGGGATCCCCACAGGCATCTTAGAAAGGATTTCACCCCAGGTGCATCTGGATAGCGGAAGTCAGAGTCCAAGCAGCTCAATGCAAGGAGTGAGGCGGGGGAAAGGGGCTCACCCAGGCAGGTCAAGGGGTGCTGGAACCAGGAGTGAAGGGGAAGACGGACCCACAAGCGGGGGCCGGTGGTGAAGGGGGAGCCCAAAGGCGCGGTGGGAAGGAGGGTCAGGGCGGAAAGGGGAGCGGGGAGATGTCCCGCTGGCGGGGGATCAGGGCGGAAAGGGGTGTCGCGCTCCTCCACTTACATCCTTATCAGGCACCCAAGGCGGCTCGTCCAGGCCGAAAGGGCTGCGGGAGGCGTGGTGCTTTGGCACCATGCGGAGCCCGCTGGACGAGCGAACCAACTTCTTCCCATCACAGGCCTCCCCACCCGACATCTTTCCCGCAGCGCCACCGCTACCAGGAACGAACGGCAACGCACCGCCCAATCTCCCGTTACTTCCCTAAAACTGAGGCCGCTCTCTGCCAATGAACTCTCCGATTAGTGACCCGCCCACTACTAGGTTCACCCAATGGAATGTGGCCTGCACATACTCTCAGCCAATCCCCTATCGCAATGTAGTACCGAGGTTAAAGCGCATGCGCAGCTCGAAAAAACAAACCCTGAGCCTGAAGCATGAGGAGAGTGCGCCTCCCTCGCGCCCGAGTGGCTGAACCCGCATAAAGCCTGTAACCAATGAGCAAATCGGAATGTGCGGAGGGCGGAACCAAGGGTTGATCCCTCAGAAAGGCCACGACTCCGAGCGCTCTGATTAGCCGGCACTCCTGTAGGGCTCTGAATAGACTCCCTGGGATTGGCCTGACCCTGACGCCATCTGATTGGGCTTTTCGACCGCGTCTCTGATTGGTGCGCGGCTTCAGACAAATATCCTCGGGTTAGCGGCCATCTATAACTCCTAGGGCGCCATCCCGTTCCCCTTCTTGGGCGTGGCGCCCGCTGATTGGTTGGCAAGCTGCGAGGGTGGTGGCCCGTGGCCGTGCGAAGACTCAGGCAAGTCACTCCCTGATTAGCGACTCGGTTTTACCTACGCGCTGTGTGGTGCGGGAGCGCGGGTCGCGAGGCTTCCTGCGGAGAGGAAGCGTCTGGAAAATGGGCGGGGCTTCACGTTGGAGGCGGGACCGGGTGCGGCTGGGTAGGGAAATGCTCTCTTCGTGCCCCGGGTCAGACATGGTGGGTGTGGCCGTTTTACCGTCCCACGCCCACCGTTATCCGCCCGTGGTCCCACCTCGGCTGTTAAGAGAC
Organism: Chelonoidis abingdonii; assembly: GCF_003597395.2. Lineage (NCBI taxonomy): Eukaryota > Metazoa > Chordata > Testudines > Testudinidae > Chelonoidis > Chelonoidis abingdonii. Next base: position 134,136,972 of record NC_133772.1, on the reverse strand, counting down.
GCTTAAGAGCCTCCCGGTGTTGTGAGTCCCGATAACACTGGCGGAGCGGGCAGCACCGCTCTCCTGCCTGCGCTGTGGGGCGAGCCGCGCCCTCCTCAGCGCGGGTGTAGGCGGGCCGCGGGCCGCACCCAGGGCTTTGTAATTCCCGGCGGCGACTGTGGGGCATCGCGTCGTGTTGGGAGGCACCGCTCCGCCCGAGCTGCCTGCCTCTTGCGGCTGTGGTGGCTGAACGGGGGCAAGCCCCATGTGTGGAGCAGGCTCAGTGTCACGCCCTTCTTGCTCCACAGATGACAGGTGCAATGTGGTGCTGTGTGCAGCGCTGTCATCTATGAAGTGGGCTTTCCTCAGAGGTGTCTAATTGGTGGGAACAGCCCCACCCTGCAGTTGCCAACTTTCACATGGTAAATAAGCACCCTGACTTTCACAGGAAGTCAAAAATCAAGCTCATCCCATTTTAAAACAAGCCAGTCCCTAGGAACCGCAAGAGTGTATTTGACTAGATTTCCCCTTGGTGTGCAGTCTGGGACTCTGGCGGGCCTGCTGTGTACCCCTCACACTCTCCCCACTCCCTGCCTGGAGCTGATCAAAAAAAAAAAAAGAAGCAACAAGCAACTCACAAGCCAATTAAGTCAAAAACAAGCCCAATTTCTGTGGTGTTATTTTTTAAGTGGGTTTCCATGTCTGTCTCACTCCCGGAATTCCAGGGGAAAGGTGTAGCAGGGCTGTTTGGCATATGTCAGGGTTTCTTTGTCTCTTCAATGAGAAGCTGCTGAACTTGAATTAATAGGTAAACTAAAGACCATTATGGCTTGGTCATTACACTAATTGAATCTATTTTCCCATGTTAAAGTACCCTCACACCTTCGTGTCAACTGTCTGAAATGGGCCATCTTGAGTATCACTTCAAAAGTCTTTCTTCCCTGCTGATAATAGCTTCTCTTAATTAATTAGTCTCTTACAGTTGGTATGGGTACTTCCACCGTTTCATGTTCTCTGTATGTATAAATATCTTCTTACTGTATGTTCCATTCTATGCATCCGATGAAGTGGGCTGTAGCCCATGAAATCTTATGCTCAAATAAATGTGTTAATCTCTAAGGTGCCACAAGTACTCCTGTTCTTTTTGTCTCTTCAGTTTATTGACCTATAGTTTGAAGTCCGAGATTTTTACACGCCCCTTACTTTTATAATAAATGAAACAGCAAGAGAGTAGTGCTGATAAGTTACCCTGTATAACTTATTTGTGTGGATGTTTTAAGATTGACAGAGAATACTTGTCCTTGAAGGGTGGGCTAGGAATGGGGTGGGGGAGGTATGGGATTTTTCTGTCTATTTGTTTTGCTTTGAATTGCAATAACATTGTCAATGCCTTGCATTCCCTCAGTTGTCTTTCATGACATCCCCTCCAAGCAGGGTCAGACCCACCAAATGCAAAACAGTAGTTCAGAAGATTGGTCAGGGTTCCAAGGGAGGGGAGGAAAGAATAAGCACCCATTTATTTCTCTTTCTTCCACACACAGTTCACTAATGCTGACCAAAACCACTGCTTGTGTGCCCTCTCTAGCTTAGTGGTTTAAGTATCCAGTTTAATATCTGAACTCCCCAGGACCATAAATTCAAATACCTGCTGAGCTGGTTCTTCTCTTCATCTTTCTCTGATGATGCATTTCATACCTTTAGTGCATGTAAATTAGATTTTAAAAGCCAAGATCCTTTCTACTCCATGTGAATATTAAAGATCCTAGAGCACTTTTCATCAGCAGAGGTGTTTGTCCTCATCTCTTGCTCAAAATTTCCCTTCCCACTTGTATGATGCAGTGGCTGCATTTCAGTGGTACTGTGTGAGTAAAGTTTGTAAAGTGCTTTGGGATCTCCATTGCTTTTGCTTGCCACCACTGATGCTTGATGTCATGCAGCCCCCTTTGAACTACAACTTTCAGTCAATAAGTGTCTCTTTTGCTGGTTAGAGGGTTCATTTTACCAAGTGCAAAATGTGCTTCTCTTCTGATGAATTAAGCTTAGCCCTTGAGACAGGTATTGATTGTGTTTGTTTTAAATAGGTCTTAATTTTAATGAAATTATATTTAAATCTCTGACTTTTTAATATATTAATCCTGCTCTCAGGATCCATTTCCATATATTATGTATATATCCCAAACAATTGGACCCTTTTGTTTTTAAAAAGCAGATTAACTAGGGAACTAAGTCTTGTAAATATGTTTTATACTTGTCTGCCATTACGTTGTACAATCCATTATATAAATAGTAAAAAGCCTTATAATGCTACTTTGTTATATAGTAATAGCACATGACTCGGCTTTTCTTTTTTAGATCAAAATTTCAGAAACAATTGGATCACATTATGCTCTAGTATTTAGTCACCCCATGTTTTAATAAGTCAAAACAGTTCTGGGTAACAGAAATATTAATGGTCATGGATTATTTTATATTACATTTGCATGATTTTATTTCTCTTTGAAAATGAAAAGCTAGGGAGCTGTACAGCTGTAGCTCAGCTACAGGTAACTGAAATAATTACCAGCTGATCCTTTCATCAGTGTTACCGTAATCTGTCTTCAGTAGGGTGTAGCCAGAGAGCATCTGAGGAGAATTTCCATCATGTGAATGGCTAATTACATCCTGGGCTATGGATTATAGACAAATATATTGTTAGGAATTAATAATATTTGAATGTCCATTTTTCCACAAAGTTGGTCAAATGAAATAAATACTTATGTTCTGTATTTCATGTATGTTTGATAAGACTTCAGTTTCCGTGAAATCACCAGGCTCTGTACTCACTACAGTACTGTATCAGGACATGGACTGGGACCAGTTTGACTTGAACCCCAAAGTGATAGCTGCTGTTAAGAAAGGTAATTTAATCCACCTGTATGTACATTCCTGATTTGCTATTACCATAATATCTACCTATACATAATCATATCCATACTGGAAATCTAATTTAAATACTTGGTGAGACAGTGTGTATATTTGCAAGTGATACCCTCTTCTTCCAGTGGTGATCTTTCCAAACAGCTTTATAATCTGCTTTTGATAAACCCCAAATGCATGCTACCTCCCATGTCAAAAGCTTGTCAAGAATAGTGTCCTGGCTTCCAAGCAGTCAAGAAGAGGTTGGAATACTGGAGTTTGTTCCATTAGGAAAGAAATGAACAGACACAGTCAGGCTATTCTTTTCTAATCTAGTCAATTTTATTTGCAATGTGCATTTTATTTCTGTTGCCTTCTTTCAGAAGAAGTTAAAAATCCAAAAGCGGCCACCATTTACACACAAGTAACTCCACTTTGGTGCACCAGAAGAACATTATAGTGAAATCGCTTCTCTATCAGAGCCTTCTCTCAGGCCCCACTTCCATCTGATGTTAAGACTGATAATGCTTTAAAGCCTTCCAAAAAAACATTAAAGTCCCTTTCCATTCAAAGTTACTGATAATCATGATGATATAAACAAAACTTGTAACTTTTTTTAACTAGTACTCTCAGTAAAATAACAATAAATGGAAGTCCTCTTCTGTAAGGTTATATCAATCCAAAAGCATTTATGAGAATTCCTTTAATTTCAGCTAATATAAAATCAATAAAAGAGATTTTGAATCTTTCTGGAGCAGACTTGCAAAGGCTGACAAAACTGTCCAGTATGGATGTACAGTGCTTACTGAAAACAGTCTCTGGTACATTGAGGAAAAGCTGTGTGCTTACAGGTAATACTGTCAATACAAGTAAAGTGTTGTATTTACATAATTAAAAACCGTTCTAGACTTTTGAGCTATAATGAAAGGTTTAAATTTATTGCTCAAAGATCTATTGTTGAAGTAGAGCATAAAACATTTTTTGTATAGCAGGTAATAGTATATTGATAAATTATTTCTCAGTCAAGTCAAGTATTCACGAAATAAAAAGCTGTAAGTTCCTGTTATTCTTTAGTACAGTGGTTCTCAAACTAGGGCCGCCGCTTGTTCAGGGAAAGTCCTTAGTGGGCCGGGCCGGTTTGTTTACCTGCCGCGTCTGCAGGTTTGGCCAATCGTGGCTTCCACTGGCTGTGGGTCACTGCTCCAGGCCAATGGGGGCTGCAGGAAGTGGCACAGGCCGAGGGACATGCTGGCCATCCTTCCTGCAGCCTCCATTTGCCTGGAGCGGTGAATCGTGGCCAGTGGGAGCCGCCATCAGCCAAACCTGCGGATGCAGCAGGTAAACAAACCGGTCTGGCCTGTCAGGGCCTTTCCCTGAACAAGCAGTGGGCCTAGTTTTGAGAACCACTGCTTTAGCAGATGCTTTTATATTCCTAAAGGGCCTGAGCCTGTGAAGCGCTGAATGTAAATAGAAGTGGATTGTACTCAGTCTTATAGGGTCAAATAATTCCTCTACATGGAAAATCTTGGCTGGGGGACAGGACACTGCAAGATTCCCCTCTTAGAATTTCCACCAGAATATTTCATAGTGCAGGGGTTGCCCTCCTCTAATGGAATGGGCTAGGAATTGAGCAATTGAATCCACCATTTCTTGTTATCTGTGTGGATCTTTAAAGCTTAGCCAGAAGTACAGAGCCTTCTATGTTTTCATACTGCTTCCTGACCTTCAGCAGCTCTCCTCCACTTAAGGTTGTAAGATGTCCAATTTTCAACCGGAAAGTCCAGTCAAAAAGGGCACCTGGCAGTGTCCAGTCCGGTTCCCGCGGGGCAGGGGAAGGAATGAGGTCATTAATCCATGCCAGCCCCTGCTCAGCTGGGGCCGCCTTCTACCTGCAGGCAAGCTCCTTGTCAGGCTACAGCAGCTCTCATTTCAGTCCTGGAGCAGAGGAAGTCCAGTTGGAGGGGGAAGTGTGGGGTATAAAGGACAGGGGTGGAGCAGGGGGTGGGGCCTCAGGAGTCTGGTTACCAGCCATTAGAAAGATGGCAACCCTACCTCCACTTCCTGGTCATATCTGCTCCATTGCAGTCATGCAGACAAGATTTTCCTTGCTGCAGCGGTCCCCAAAAGTCTCCTTAAAGGACAGGAAGAGGGAAAAGTTCTAGCATGGAGGGGATCAGTGTAAATGCAATCTGTACCAATTTACAAGCAGATTCCTCAGTGCATAGATTGTTAGTTGGGAGGAAAATGGGCTGAATCATGCTTACATCTGGAAAAAATGTCAATCATAGAGCTATCTAGAATGTGGCAGCTATGTTATGTTGTCCCTTATTAAGAAAATGCTAAACAGAACTTTCTTTTAAAAAAATATCCTCTAGCGCTTCAGCTGTACCAAGACAAAGATCACTGCACAACTCAACACCAGAAACTAAGCCTGGGTTGCTCAGTACTAGATAGCTTGTTAAGAGGTGGCATTCCTTTGGTGGGGATCACTGAACTTGCTGGTGAGAGCTCTGCTGGAAAGACTCAGATTAGTTTGCAGCTGTGCCTTTCTGTGCAGTATCCTTATGAATATGGAGGATTAGAATCTGGTAAGTACAATACACTTTCAGATTTACTTATTGTTTTAAGGGAGTATGCTAGCTTTAAGCTAAGTAATTTGTGTAATTGCAGTAAATATTTGTATCCGTGGATACAGAACCATTGGCAGTAAGATGAGAAACTGGGCATTTGGAAAAGAAAAGCATGCTGTGTACAACTGCTACATCCCCACATAATACTTTCCATTCTTACTACTGGCTGCTGATGGCACACAGATTAGGGTGGCTGTATGGATAGAATCAGACATGACTTTCCATTGAGTTATGATTGACTTTTTCCCTCAACAATCAAGAGTAGTGGAAAGTTTGTTAATCAAAATGCATAAGGCATATACAGATGGAGTTTGTTAGGTTTCAGCATCATGACCACCCCCTGACTCTTCATGAAAACTGACATGACAAAACGATCCACATGACAGATATTGTTACATTAATATCTTAGGCATGGGCTAAGTATCCCTTATGTAAAGCAGGGGTTACAGTATCACAAAGGATCTGGTCATGATGTACAGGGCAAAACTGATGGACATGTAGTCAAAAAAGTCAGAGGTGTGTGTGCCCTACATTTTTCCCATGTCTGTGCAAGTAAGTAGATTAGAAGGCTTTACAATAATAATGGTTATGTTCAAATTATCCAACGATCTTTTGTATTTTTTTTTTGTTTGTGTTTTTGTACTTCAATGGGGAGGAAGAAACTTATGTCAATTCTGAGAACTCTTTAGTCTGGTCCTCTGTATGACTAATGTTTTGGCTAGGCTGTTGTTCTTGTTCTGCCTCCCTTGCAGCATCATGTTTAACTTTGACGCTCTCAGAGTTTACTGTGTGAAAGTTGCTCAACTTGTTTCCTACTGAGTCCAACCACATGGAAAATTCTTGAAACGTCAAAAGGCAGGGATAGCTTTTAGGGCAGAAATTAGTCCTTGGCTTACATTTTTTTTTTGCTCTAGGTTATGTCATTGATCGGAGCAGAAGCATCTATGTTTTTAGTCCTCCCTTTCAGTTCCTTCCTTGGATGCTACTTAGTGTTACATGTGTCACATGTTCAGATCTATACTCATTTACAAGATCAGATGTATTCTTATTTGTGCCCTAGTGCTCCCCTCCATTTATGCTGGGAGGAAGGAACTAAATGGGTTCAGATATAGGGTATTGGGGGCAGAAAGGAAGAACCTCATCCTAGTAGCATTTTTGCCAGTAGAATCTTCCTTGCACGGGCACAGTTTTGTGAGAAGGTAATGGCTAGATTCCACAACATCCCAGCTTCCCCAATAGTGCCTGGGGCTGTTATGTTGTTTTGTTCTGGGCATATTGATCTCCTCGCCTCTGCACTGCCAACTGCGGTTTGTGGCACATCAGCGGGAACAGAGCCCATAGTAATAAATACAACTCCTGCAGAAGGGAAGCAGAAACAGTGTCTGAGGGGTGGAGAGGAGAAAGTGCTTCTGAGGTTCCTAATTAGATCTGAGTGCATGTAAATGAGTAAATCTTTGCTTTTGAACAGGAACAACAGAACCCAACTTTCTGACATGACAGTTGATGGGGCAGGCTGGTAGATAGATGACTGGCAAGTTTTTGGAGCTCAGACAGTCGGAGCAGTACATATTGCAAATGTTGCCCCTTTTTGACCTGAGTGACTAGTTAAAGTTCATGGCCCTGGGGCTATTCCAGTTGGGACTAGAAACTGATGATGGAGTCTGGCATTTTCTTTGATGCAGTCTTTTTTGTTTACAGCAAATGTACAAAGTTCTGCTTCTCGTGGAACCAAAAACGGGAGAGCTTCCTTGCTTTCAGACCCAAGTCTTTTTAACCAGCTTCGACTCAAAAAGCTCTCTAGCTTCTTGTAAGGCCATACAGTGCTTACAGGCTTCTGTTTAGATGTCTTCTGTCTGTCTCTCATTTTCTGGTTCTGTGTTCTCCACAAACCTCCCTCCAAAAAAAATCAGCAAAAGCCCCTCTTCCCACACAGTCCCACTACTGGACTGATTCACACAACAATTTTATCTTAGGTAAGGGTTTGTGTCAATCTAAGAATAGCTTTTCTTAATTGCTTATTTAGCTGAATTTACTTTATATGCACGTATTTATAGATCAACTATTTGACTGTCATGTGGCAAGTATATGAGAAATCTCAGTTTAGGATCAGGAACAAATCCTGTTACTTTCTATGTGTTTTGTAATTGTACTTTAAACAAAATTGGTATGGTATGAAGACAGATCATTGGGGTTTGATGGAACACCTTGCTTCTACATACTCATACTGTTGTGAAATGATGAAGTTGCGCAGGTGACCAGTGAAAAATATGCTTCATACAATCAGTTGCATGTTTAAAATGTTTCTATCTGAACCAAATTTATTCAGGACCACAAAGTGGAACAAAATGCTCGTTTCCAGGTGTACCCAAGTGCTTATCTCACAAAGATGAATATTTTGACTCTCAGGTCTCTGTCAGTAGGGGCTGGGATTTTTAATACATTGTAAACAATGTCATGGAGGAAATTTTTCTCTGTGATAATTAAATCACTTTTGCATGTCCACATGACGTTCCTTGTGTCAGCGGTGTGTATCCTCACTACCAGTGCTTGCACTGATGCAGAGAGCAGTGCACTGTGGGTAGCTATCCCACTGTGCAACTCACCACTATCTAGCACAGGGCTTTTTGGGAAAGGTTTACAGTACCTCGTGGAGGCAAATGAATTGCACACAGGTGACCGGGAACATGGTTTCAACATCTCATGATGCAGTTTTCTCCATCCGATAATTTTATTTCCATCCCATAGTTAGGGCCCTACCAAATTCACAGCCATGAAAAACATGTCACAGACTGTGAAATCTGGTCTCCCCCTGTGAAATCTGTGCTTGTGTGCTTTTACACTATACTATATACTGTAGATTTTATGCGGGAGACTAGCATTTCTCAAATTGGAGACCCAAAAGGGAGTTGCAGGGAGTTGCAAGGTTATTTTAGTGGGGTTGCAGTATTGCCACACTTCTGCACTGCCTTCAGAGCTGGGTAGCTGGAGAGTGGCAGCTGTTGCCAGGTGCCCAGCTCTGAAGGCAGCACCCCACCAGCAACAGTGCAAAAGCAAATCCATACCATGCCGCCCTTACTCCTGTGCTGCTGCCTTCAGAGATGGGTGGCTAGAGAGTGGTGACTGCTTACTGAGGGTCCAGCTTTGCAGGCAGCAGCATAGAAGTAAGGGTGACAGTAACATACCATACCATGCCACCTTCTGCACTGCTGCTGGTAGCGGCTCTGCCTGCAGAGCTGGGCTCTGGGTCAGCAGCTGCCGCTCTCCAGCTACCCAGCTCTGAAGGCAGTGCAGAAGGGTGGCAATACTGCACCCCACTAAAATAACCTTGCAACCTCTTGCAACTCCCTTTTGGGTCTCCAATTTGAGAAATGCTAGTCTCCCCCATAAAATGTACAGTATATAGTATAGTGTAAAAGCATACAAACCTAGATTTCACAGAGGGAGACCAGATTTCACAGTCTGTGACACATTTTTCATGGCTGTGAATTTGGTAGGGCCCTAATTATGGAATGGAAATAAAATTATCGGATGGAGAAAACTGTATCATGGGTCAGTGCCACTGCCAGCAGCAGTGCAGAAGAAACCATGGTCCCAGTCACCTGTGTGCAATTCATTTGCCTTCATGAGGTACTGTAAACCTTTCCCAAAAAGCCCTGTGCTAGATAGTGGTGAGTTGCACAGCAGCGCAGGAGTTGCGGTGCTGCTACCCTTACACTCTCTCTACAATAACCTTGTGACCTCCTCCCCCACACACAATTCATTTTTGGGTCAGACCCCTACAATTACAACACCCTGAAAATTCACATATTTAAATAGCTGAAATCATGAAATTTTGTTTTTGTGACCTGCGACCATGAAATTGACCAAAATGGACCGTGAATTTGGTAGGGGCCTACCCATAATGTTTTGCATCTCTTTTCAAAAGCCCTGCAAACCTGTGCATCTGCTATTGCTGTGAGAAGCATGGATCCTGCACAACTCTGCACTATTGTGAGTTGTGAGCACAATGCACCTGATCTTGTAGTATTTGTAGAGCCACCAGAGGAGCTAGTTGGCGGAACAAGACAATTCCTTGGAGGCTTTCTTGTTGTTGAACAGAGAAAGAAACAATTCAAGGTTCTTGTTGGCATTCACAGAGCAGCTGCAGATGGTGGAGCACAGGTTCTGGGCCTGAGAAATAGGCACTGTCTGGTGGGAATGCATCATTATACAGGTATGGGATCATGAGCAGTGACTGCAGAACTTTTGGATGCGCAAGGCCCATTCCTGGAAGTCTGAGCAGAGTTCACCCCAGCCTTTGGCGCACTGACATTGGAGAAGCAAGTGGCGGTTGCTGTGTGGAAGCTGGGAACACCAGATTGCTACCGATCAGTGAGGAATCGATTTGGAGTTGGGGAAATCCACCGTGGGGGTTGCTGTGGTGCAAGTTTGCAGGGCCATTAATTGCATCCTGCTACAAAGGACTGTGACTCTGGAACATAATGGATGGCTTTGCAGCAATGAGGCAATAGATGACAGGCATATCCCTGTTTTGGCACCATGCCACTTTTCCACAGAGTACATGAACAGAAAGGGCTACTTTTTCTTTAGTATTGCAAGAGCTGGTGGATCTCCAGGCTGTTTTACTGACATCAGTGCGGGATGGTCAGGGAAGGGGCATGATGCAGGCATCTTTAAGAACACAGGCCTGTTCAGAAAGCTGTAAGCAGGGACTTGCTTTCCAGACCAGAGGATCATTGTCGGGGGCATTGAAGTGCCAATAGCAATCCTTGGAGACCCAGCCTACCCCTTACTCCTGTGGCTCATGAAGCTGTACACCAGCCACCTCAACAGTACCAAGGAGTGCTTCAACTATAGGCTAAGCCAGTGCAGAATTACAGTGGAATTTACCTTTGGCCATTTGAAAAACAGCTCGTGCTGTCTACTCATGAGGTTAGACCTCCGTGGAAAAAATTATCCCAATGATTATACCTACCTGTTATGTCTTTCATAATATCTGTAAAGCAAAGGGGTTTCTGCTGGGGTGGAATGGAATGGCTATCTGCTGATTTTGAGCAGACAGATACCATGGCTATAAGAAGAGCTCAGCAGTGAGCTATACAGCTCAGGGAGGCATTGAAAGACCATTTTAATAGTGAGCCACAGTAATATGTATTGCTGTAGTGTGCTCTCCCTGGCATTTTGTTTTTTGCACTCCAATATGAACCTTGTAATGAGTGCTGTGTGTGTGTAGTAATATAACACTGCACATGCACCTATTGCTGTTGTCTCTAAATGATGTGAGAGCCACACAGCATATATTGTGAAATAATAAAGATGAATTCAGTTTCCATAACTAAATTTTTATTCGAAACCCAAGCAAACAGATCTGTTTATAACAGAATGAAACTTTATAAATACAGGGAAAAGAACCTTTGAAGGGGAAAGAACAGTCATTTTCATTTCACAAACACATACACCAACCGTGTCCCTCACAGGTAAGTGTTTTATGTGGCTGTGATTGTCATGGGATCTCTGGTTCCCACAATCAAGTGCTGAAGCGGCTCCTGGGCTGGAGCCTCCACCAAACATCCTCCCTTCTCGGTAGTCAGCCTCGAATGACTCCAGCCATATAGCTACTGGGGGAGGAGGGGAGCGGCTATGGCCATGAGGTACAAGTGCTGCCCTTATGGATACTGCTAAGCAAAATTCTCTGGTGTCGATGAATTGGGCGTGTGCGCGTACACATGCACGCACACACACACATGGCTGTACCTACTCAGAGAAGAACAGCTGGAGTGGATTTGTGTGACTGGACTTCTCTAAACCCGGTGAGGGGTTGATTACTGATGTGTAAAGTATGGTAAAAACGCACACCCATTTGACACCCCTAAAGATGCGAAGGACGAGTTTCATTAATCAGTGTTATTGGTATATAAAATAAACGATGCAGTATTGGTATATTTATCATTGAGACATGATCTTCATAATGTGCCTGTACAGCAAAGGCATAAGCCAGAGACCATTCCTCAGTCCTGTTGGGTTCTGGGGAGGTTGGCTAAAGGCTCCTCCCGCAGCCTATCGGGAGGATCCACTGAGCCTGGGACTCATATAATTACCGGGGCAGAACAGAAAAAAATAACAAGGACAGGTGTGAAGGTCAAAGGGTCAAAAAAAGGGAACCTGAAGAGGACTCTGAGTGTCAGGCAATTATGCAGCTATGCAATAAAAGCGTCATCTGGTGGGTCAATGAATCATGGAAAGAGGAGTCTGTGAAACCAAAGGATGCAATCATTGCACTGGGCACCAAAAGAACAGCTGTAGGACTGCTGTGATCATAGCTGTATCTTTTGTTGGGTCACCAAGTTTGGATAAAAAAAAGTAAAAATTGTCCTTTTAACAGTACCAAGATTTTGAGAGAGTTCTAAGAAGAAAATATTCCATAATTTGAGTTTTCATTGCTAAGTGGAAAAAGGAATGAATTTTGAAAATATATTTGTAATGTGAGTTGTGTAATAGAGGTTGGTTTTATTTTGATTGCAGGTGCTGTCTACATTTGCACAGAAGATGTTTTCCCAAATAAACGCTTGCAGCAACTGATTGATCAACAACATACATTTAGGGCAGATGTTCCACTGGATGTCATACAGAAAATAAAATTTGGAAACAGTGTTTTCATTGAACATGCCGCAGACCTTGTAAGTAACAGTGCGACTTACAAATAAATTACTTGGGAACACTAAATCCAATTAGTGCAGATGCCAACAAATAGTACAGGGGGCTTAACTATAGCTAGGCAGTAGTGCTCACAAAGACAACAAATAAATTAAGGTGATTTTCTATATATACCAGCTTCCTAATCTCTTCATATTGTATTTAGGAGCTGAATCCAAGTTTTCAGAGATTTAATTCTCATACAAAGTTTCATTTTGAAAAAGACAAGAGATCTTTACAGACTAACATTCAACTTCTTCCAAAATCCATTATACTAGAACAAGTATATGAGGCATTACTATTACTTACTTGTATTGCAAGAGTGCCTACGGACACCTCCCCCCTACTCTTTATACTAGGCACTGTAAAAACTCATAATAAAAAAATGGTCCCTGCCTCAAAGAATTTACAATGTAAGTTTTTAAGAGGTAGGTAAACACTGGTTGATCAAACAAACAGGATGCAAGGGAATGAAAGGTAACAATGATATATAACCTTGATAAACAGTAGCCATAGTATATCAGCTGTCCAGTCATTGCCAGTATTCTGGTATGTGTCCTGATACAGGGATTCGTTTTAAGAAGAGATTTGGGGGGAATCCTGCATCATTTAGAACTGAACCATCAGTTTAGCTTAATAATTGATAGCCTGATGGGTGTAATGTTTAGCGCTATTTTTGTAATTGCTTTTATTTTTTCAAGCTGGTCTTGACAAACCCAAAAAGAACTACTGTGCAGGATGCATTTGTTTTTCCATTGTGTATTTTCTAAACTGTTGAGTAATAATCAAAATGAACTCCATGATAGTCTTGGTAACCTATACCCCCACTTATTTTGTTTTAACAAAGAGAACAGTAGTAAGATGAGATTAAAACTTTTAGAGGTGAGAAAAGACAATAACCATGCAAATAGCAGCTAATGCCTGCAGAAAAAGTGTAAAGTACCACATTACAGTGGTTGTACATACATTTGAGATTTGATAAGTTGAATGAGAATTTTACTCCCTTCTTTCGTCTGCAATTCTACAGTGGGGAGAAGAGCTCTTTAAAGTGTGATGTAGTTCAAGTGGCCTTTAAACCTCAAGTTTACTGGAAGTAGCTCTCTAGGACCTAATTCTGTGTTGGGATACATCTCTCTGTGGCCAGGTGGAGTCCGATTGACCTTAGTGGAGGTCTGCACTTGCTGATTTGAATGAAGGATGAGGCCTTAGTGTTTAGAGAACTTGTTTGTACTAACTGAGCTATAGCCAGGGCCAATCCTAGGTGTTTGGTTGCCCAAGGCAGAAAATGTTTTCAGCGCCCCGCCCTCCTCGAAGGCACAAGCAAAATCATTCCTAAATGCGATGACTTGCATCCCTGAATGTTGGCACCCATAGGCCTGATCACCCTCTCCTAGGTTCAGCTCTAGCTACAGCAACATATTCTTTTTAACTGATCTTATGTAATTGATGGTATTTGAAAAGCCACACATCTGAGTTGCCCTTTGTCACCCCATCAGTGTTTTATAAGCGTAGATGAGTGACTGGTTGAATTTTCCTCGTGTACGTAGCCTCCCTCATGTATGGATTTTTGTAATTATATATAATGCTATGTGGAATCAAAAGTTTCTAAAATATCAAAATAATTCCTTTAAAAATTTAGGGTAGTTTTTCCACATCCAAAACTTCGGAGAAGCATTCCTGGTCCATCAGTATTTTAGTGAACTGTTTATAACCTGAATCATAAATAATTTATAAATAAAGTATCTATCTAAATGCCTAGCCAAAGCCACTTTCAAGTTCCTCCCATTTTCATGAGTAGCAAATGAGGCCATCATGAGCATATGTCCTCAGGACTATGAGTGGCCCTTGATTTGATGGAAAGTGTACTTCAAGTGGCCTCAGCATGTTCCCACTTGTGCAATCAAGGCACCTGTGTGCACTGTGAGCGTCTGCAACTTTCTGGAGCAGCATCCATTGGGGCCATTCACCCCTCTGTGTCTTTCTCATCCTGGAGAGTTCTGAGGGTATAAAAGGAGAGTGGCCCCAACCACACCTCAGTTCCTTTCTAACTGCTGAAGATGCAGTGAGCTCAGATCATACAAAATGTCCTCTATACTTTCCTCATCAGGTTTTCTTTTCTTTCCACCCCCACCGCTCCATCTCTTTCTGCTTTTTTTTTGGCAAATTTTGTTTTATAGTTACTGTCTTAATCAGGTTTTTCTATGAAAAGACATGAGGAGATGTCTGTCTGGCATGGGCTTTGTGTGGGCTCACAGTGGAGGCACCTCAAGCCCAGTCAGCTAGCTGGTACTGAATAAGTCCAGCATTCACTTTGAGGAGCGTCCCACTGAAGTGGGTTTGGTTGCATCTTGCACCTCTGCACTGGACAGACTTCTCAGGCTGTTTACTGTCAAGGTCTCTGGGTCTGTCCAGGTTGTTGCAGAAGACCTAGCTGTGTGCCTACAGTGGCTCTCTTGTTTTTTGGATCCAATTTCCAAAGGATTTGCATTCACAGAGCTTAGATCCAGCAGCCTAGTGTGGATCTGGGGCTGCAAAACCCAGATCTGGCAACCAGGTATGGCTCTGGGAGCAGCAAAACCTGGATCCACCACAGAGCACTTTACAGAGTTACTAAAAAAAAAATGCTGAGTATAGATCTGTGGCTGGTTAGTGTGGCTTTGGATACAAATGGATCCAGGGTCGGAGTCTGAATCCAGATTCAATAGTCAAACATTAAGGACTGGCAAGCACAGTTGCCAGGAAGGGATCTGACTACCTGGGATCCAGCCAGCATGAGGATCTGACATCTTTGACTGTTGCATCACTTGTCTAATGGCTGTGCACTACTGAGGCCCCAGATCTGCCCAAGTTAGTGAAATCTGGTAGGGGACTATATTTCCAACACCAGGATCTTTGCAGAGCTGCTTGCCTTACTAATTCTGTGCCCAGCATAGTAGCATAAACAAACCAATCAGTGGAAAGGTCTTTGCAGCACTGGAAAGGGGAAATGCACTACACGCTTCTGATCGGATCTGAAATGGTGGATCTCTAAGTTAGAGGACAGTTTTCACATTATGCTTCCTATTTGGCCTTTTTCAGACACACACATTGTCTGTCTATCTCTGAGCCCTGCTTGCCTGGGAGATTTTCCCATTCCAATGCTCCATCTATCAGACCCTTGCCCTGTAGGCAAGAAGAGAGGGACCAATCCATTCTTAGACGCTTTTACTATCAGAAATTGTAAAAGCCAGTTTACCTGGTCCAGGAATTGTGAGCTCACTTGGTTCTGGGCAGGAACTGCTGAGGTTCTCTTAGGTTCCTAAGGGCTAAATCAGCTGCCCAGAACCAGATTTATGAGAATCTGGCAGGCTGAGAACTGATACTATGGTCAAATGCTTCCTTAGGATGTAAAGGTACTATACCTATCTCAGTTCTATTGATTCTGAGATTCACAGATCTGAAGATTTTTGCTGCACAGCATCTGTATGAGAAATCAGGTATGGTGTTGTAAGATCCATCTGATGTTTGAGAAAGGACTGCCTGTTGTCTTTTAGAGTCTCTTTGTAACCCTCCAAAGTAAAGGCAAAAAAAGGGAGACCAGGAATCCGTTTTCTTCTTCAGGGAATGAAACTGCATTGCTAAGGTTCCCCGAAGAAGATAGAGTGCTGTTGGTCCTATTTTAGATTTAGAGCTTTTTATAAGGGGCTGTGACAACTGCTCTGATATTCTTTAATCTGACATCATAAATATGCTGATAGATCTGTGTGTCTGATCCCTCATAGGAGTAAACTTTATTAGAGCATTATTGGACCCAGGGTACCTACCTTCAGTTATAACTAGTTCCTGATTCTAAGCCAGAAAAGAAACTATATTGAGGCTTGCTTCTGGCTCCAGCATGAAATACACAAGTGTCTCTGGGTTGGATAGTGTCTTTGGTAGGCCCTTGTATGCGTAGTAGAAACACACAGAGGCACCTATCCTTAGCTTTACAAAGCGTTCCTTGGAACCAGGAGAGTACTTGGATCCAATTGAGCAGTAGGCACAGCATTTCAGAAAATCTCAGTAAACCTAGCTTTGATTCCTCCCATCTTGGAATAAACAGGTGCACCTAAGGGTTGAGACATCCATCACCTGAATGCAATGGTGTGTGAGGTTTGTTTCCTGGCCACAGTTGTGAATTATAGCCTTCTATCACATAATATGGGCAATAGGATTGGGTCAGAATGCTATCTGGCTGTACTCCCACCCTATGGTTCATTGTATTCATATCTCGGTTCCTGTAAAGGGGAACACACACCAGCAGTGCTTCCTAGTGGACAGGCCAAGATATGGCAGGTTCTTGTCCTCTTGGGTGTTCCCCTTTCTCACTGTAGCTCTGCTGTGATGTTCTGTCCTTTTAGCAACTCAGCCTTTCAGCTGGGTCACACATTCAAGTCCACCCTTTTTGGGGTACAAGTCCAATGATGTGGAAGTCTTCAGAGGTCAGCAAGGGCTTCACCTTTGCGTCAGGGTATTGGGATCTGGACTCTCATGCCTTCCAGATCTTCCCCCACCTAGGTTCCATGCTGATATATAGACTTCTGTCATTTCCCTTTCTTAGGAGGTGGTAGGGGAACCTGGGCCCATCGTCTCTACCAGGTTCAAATCCAGGGTTCAGTGGTGGGCTACTAAGATTTGCACCTCAGGGTGTTAATGCTGCTGCTTAACTGGATTGCTTCCTACCAGTGCTTCCTCTTCACACATGGTTAAGTAAAGAACAGAACACACAATTAAAGTTTCAAAAGTCATCAGTTCCTCCTTTGCAGTCTGGGTCAGGTTAGTATTTCTAAGTCTCAGGCAGCAAGAGTTTCTGTGGTGCTCCTTCTGAGGAGTTAAGAACATAGGTCAGTTCACCTTCCCCATGTGGAGGGCCCTGCAAATCTGCAGATATCTGCTTTATATCCTCATATTCGTGGACCATTTTTGCAGATCACGGATCGGATGTGGATACAAATTTTGTATTTGTGCAGGGCTCTCTCCATCTGCCTTCCATTGAGCTACTCTGCTTCCTTTTTTAAGCTTTACTTCCACTGTGGACAGGCTTTACAGGTGCAGTGGGATGGGGCTGCCTGGGCTCAGAGGCGCTCCTTAGCCCCTACTTCTCAAGTGTGGGGTTTGTACACTGCATCACAATTCCAGAGACAGAACTCTAATTTCCAGAAGTATTCCAGTATTCCTATTCTTTGCCATGGTCACATATGTCTCTTTACATATACCTCTTAGTCAAAGAAGACCTTTATCAATACCCCTGAGCATTTCTGTGGCAGCAAGTGTTCCATTAAATGCGTATCTGTCATGATTATTCTCATTGAATGGTTGGTTGTCTGTTTGGGAATAGATGTTCTTCTTCGAGTGCTTGCTTATATCCATTCCAGTTAGGTGTGCGCGCGCCGCGTGCACGTTCGTCGGAGAAACTTTTACCCTAGCAACACTCGGTGGGCCAGCAGGTCGCCCCCTGGAGTGGCGCCGGTATGGCGCCTAATATATACCCCTGCCGGCCCGACCGCTCCTCAGTTCCTTCTT
>NC_133772.1:134099647-134112916 GCF_003597395.2 Chelonoidis abingdonii | reverse complement strand
GTCCTTTTTCCCTCAGAGTGTCGGGTGGTCCTTTTCTAGTAGTTTGCAAAAAAACAAAGTACTTTCATGCCGATTTTAGAAGATGTGTGGTAACTGAACCTTGATATATTTTAAACTGCAATTTTTCCTGCAGTGTACAGATTCCTTACTGCACATTTAGTGATACCTTTAATACTAGGGAATATCTGAGACCTCACCAAGCACTATATGACTTTGCCACCTTTTCTTGATGCTCAGATGTTCGTGATGGCTTAGAATTTCAGATGCCTTATTCATACGACAGAGTAAGAACATCCCCCAGGGAGTTCCTTTCCCCTTTCTGCCTATCTGCATAGGCTCTAGAGGGTATAAGGCAGGCCTGCACAACATGCGGCCCGCAGAGGCTTACTGTGCACCCGTGGGGATTCTAAATCCCGTGCACACGGCGCTCTGCGGCAGCCAAGGCCTTTGAATCCCGGCCTTGCGCTCACTGTGGACCCACGGGATTCTAATCCCGTGCACACGGCGCTCTGCGGGCAGCCAGAGCCCTTTGAATCCCGGCTGCGTCCAGCAGCCGGGCTGGCGCTAGGATTTAAAGGGCTTGGGCTCCCCTCAGCGGCAGGAGCTTGGCCTTTAAATCCCCCCAGCCCTGCAAAAGCTCTGGGTTCCCCAGCCACCGGACCCTGCCCCCTTTAATTTGCCCCTGAGGGCTCCCAGCCACCTCTTCAGCTGGGAGCCCCTGGCTGATTTAAAATCAAGTATCCCCTCCCCACCCCCAACCTTCCTTTTTGGCCCACAGCTGTTTTGGTGGGGCAGTGCTGGGGACGGAGGGTTTGTTTCTGCAGGGCTGGGCAGCGCTGGGGTGGGGTGTTTCCGCGGGGCCGGGGGGTTTTGGCCCTCAGCTGTTTTCTTTGGAGTAATATGGCCCTCGCCGCTTTACGAGTTGTGCAGGCCTGGTGTAAGGGATTCTTCAACGTGATTTCCATCCATTCCAAGGTTTGTGATCTCAGTGAAAGATGTGATTCCACATAAAGATATGGGAGCTATTTCTCTGACTTGCAAGACTTTTTTTTCTTCCCTTCATAAAATCCAAATCTGTCTAAATTTCTGATGGACAGCATTATGTGAGTATGTTACACGGATCACTGAAGAGGGGTTTGCTCAAGCCAGTTGTCAGGGAAATATCCTCTTAAAAAAAAATAAAAAAATTCCCTGTCTTCATTGGATGGGTCCAATATCTCACCTACCAGTGAAAGATGATATATTGGTAGACTCTTTGAGAATTTTTCATTCAACTGTACAAGTGCGTTAGCGAGGGCTCCATTTTATATTCTTTCATTCCACGAGTGGGTAAATACCAGTTAATTCCCAACAGGGATACCATGCTTGTGCATGGCTGTGATCCAAAGACAAACATGTCCTAACATTAATATCACACTCTTTTCTTGCACCAAGAGCAGAAACTTAACTATATGTTGACCCTGATTCTATTGAATTAAGAGGTTTTTTGTTTGTTTAATGATGTTGCTCCAGTTGGTACCAAGTTACTCTCATTAGCCATGGCTAAAGATTGGCAATTCTGTCATCAATATCATGGAGATGTGTCATGGGGTTGGCTGTCTTCTAAGTGCCCCCTTGTGGCCGTGGATGCCTTCACAGTGTCTTACCCCTGTTTTCCCTTCTTCGGGTCCCTTTTAAGAACTCACCCAGTTTAAAGAGAAATATAAAGCAATCCGCACAAAGGATCCTGTTTATTTCGTTTTCTGGTCATACTCTTGCCCTCTGGGCCTCAACTCCTATTCAGTCTCTCTCACAGTAATCAAAAATAACACACAGTCCTCGAAGAACAAAGTATAAACTCATGAGATCTTTGACCCAGTTTCAGCTTGGCACAGCCCCCTCATCCCTGAAGGGTCTGTCTCAGTCCCTACCTTGCTTCTTGGGGAGGGTCTCACCCAGGCTTCCCTGCTTGGAGAACTTTCTCCTTCTTATTTGATAGGTTTCCTGCCTCTGGCAATTTCAGTTACTCTCTCAACCAGCCCCACACCTGCAGTATCCTGTTGTCTTTTTTTATATTAGACTAGCTGATTCAACCCCAGTGTGGCTTGTCCTGTCATCAGGGTTGGCTTAGCCCCAGGCTTTCCAGCCCATTGGGGGCATTTACACTATTAGATTAATGTCTATAAAGTCACGCTTTCCAAACTACTGAGTGTCCCGCCTGTGACATGAGGTGGGAGTCTCCACCCAGATTCAAAGTTTCTTCGGTCAACATTTTGACTCCAGATTGCTGGTGTCTTGACTGTCGGTGTTTATGCTGAGGTCTAAAAGACTCTAGTTTAAAAAGATGAATGTTTGATTTGTCAAATCTGACCTATGGCTTGAAAAAGATCTCCCATCTGGTCAACTCTTAACAGTTGAGAAGGACCTTATCAGATCTACTCATTTAGTTTACATTAAGTGAAGATGCCATTCTTGATACTCGCTCAGATAGTCATTAGGTTTGTATTTCAGTAACTATCTCTTTTTTAAATTGCATTCTTACGGAACAGGTGGGCTTGCTCGCATCTCCATTCCAAGAGTCTAAGATGTCTGCGATTTCCATCTTTCAGACCACTAGATTGTTTCTGTCCCTGAGCCTCTTTGTATTCAGGGAAGCAGGTATCATATTTTTGCATATTCAGAGAACATTGTGATTATATCATGCCAAAGCTTATCTACAAGTCTCCCCAATCGTTTGGAGAAATGGAGCTCACATGAGAAGCCAAAGGTGTTTTACAATTGTCATGACCTGACACAGCTTCAACCTTCTGGAATTGTTGGTCCTCATCCAGAGCAGAGGCAGTGTCTGTGGCATGCCCTCATACTGTCTTCATCAGATAGTGTTGAATGACTGATACTGCAGCTGTATTATAGAGACAGAGTGCTGAGGTTATATCTTTTTATTGGACCAACTTCCGTTGGTGAGAGAGACAAGCTTACACAGAGATCTTCAGCTTCATGTAATTTGTCTCTTACCAACAGAAGTTGATCCAATAAAATAATTATCTGACCCACCATGTCTCTCAAATATCTTGGGACCAACACAGCTACAAGAATGCTGCATACTGCAGCTATGTGTGTTTTTAGCAAAAATAATCCATCATTAAGACTTGTTTTGGGAGAGCAAGATCGGTCACTTCTGTTCCTCTTGACCTGGCACCCAAAGCTGATACTTTTTTGGTATTCCTGTTGACCCTTGTTTATCTAGAACTCCTCAGTCCCCTTTCCTGGGCATTGTACTGCTTGCTGCACTCCCACAAGTAGGAATATGCAGAGGCCATTTGAAGATGAAATGAAAGTTACTTACCTATAACTGAAGTTCTTCTAGATGAGCCTCTGCATAGTCACACTCCCAGCCCACTTTTTTCACTTCTTCAGAGTCTCGGGTTAGGAATTCCCAAATTAGTGGAAGAAACTGAGGGATGGCTGTGATATTTCCCCTTTTATACTTTCAGAATCCTCCTAGTTTGAGAGCTGGGAGGAGGTGCAAATGACCCCAGTGGACACTGCTTTCCAGAAGCTTCCTGCTCAGGCACCTTCTTCCAAAAAGTGTGTCTATCCAGAGTAGAGGTGGCCAACCTGTGGCTCTGGAGCCACATGCGGCTCTTCAGAAGTTAATATGCGGCTCCTTGTATAGGCACCAACTCTGGGGCTGGAGCTACAGGCGCCAACTTTCCAGTGTGCTGGGGGGTGCTCATTGCTCAACCCCTGGCTCTGCTACAGTCCCTGCACCCACTCCACCCCTTCCTACCCCTCCCCTGAACCTGCCATGCCCTCACTTCTCCTCCTCCCTCCCCCAGAGCCTCCTGCACACCACAAAAGAGCTGATTGGGAGGTGTGGGGAGGTGCTGAGTGATGGGGCTACTGGTGGGTGGGAGGAACTGGGCACCAGGGGGGAAACTCATGGGGGTGGGAGGAGGTGTGCTGATGGTGGGAGGAGGTGTGCTGATGGTGGTGGGAGGAGGTGTGCTGATGTACATTGGTAAATTCTGGATCCTTCTCAGGCTCAGGTTGGCCACCCCGATCCAGAGGCTCATCTCAAAGAACTCTGGTTACGGATAAGTAACCTTCATTTTCTAATGGGCTCTAAAGGTTAAAAATAATATTTGTTCAAAGTACAGATGATTATTTTAAAAAATCTAGGGTAAATATAAGAACACATTGTATATGATGATAATATTGCAAATTGTTATCTAAATGTCACATTCGCTGCAGTCCAGACAATTGGCCCTCTTATGTTGGGAAACAATGGTTTTATTCGAATCCTCTGAAACTATAAAATGCATTTATCATGGAGAAAGTCTGCACAATAACAGCAGGCATTCTGAGAAACAGCTCATAATAGGATATACGTAGAACCAAAGCACCTCGCCAAATATAAAATGTTACACATATTGACAAGGCAATAAATTGCAGCAATATCTGGCTATGGCTCCCCAAACTGCAGTCACCTCTCCAATGCACTGTAGCCCCCTTAGTGTACAGTGAACACAGTAAGAAATCTTTCTCAAGTTATCTATTCTGCTGGATGAATTCTTTTGAACAGTTAGAAACACACAGTTAAGATGATATTTGTGTGAAGAGCAAATCAATTTGGTAAGGTTAATCCTACTATAATCCAGTTCCAAGAAATTCAGTCTAATTTTGACAGACATGGAATGTAGGAAGTTGTCAGTGTGTAAGACCTTTAATCCTGGCAGAATGTTTATAAATCTTTAACTGTGTATTCCTATTTATTTGTGAAGAATGGTGTCTTCCACAAGAATAGTGTAAGCGTGTCAAAAGAATTCCCTCTTTGCTAAAATGAACTGTTACATGTTACATGATATAAGAAAATTACACTCCACTGGGTGGTTAGTAGTTTAACTTCTAAAATATTTTGAGGACTTCAGAAACATTCAGATGATGGAATTTTGTATCAGCTGGGGAGGAAACAGGAGTTTCAGGTGATACTAACTTTTACCAGAAGTTTTGGTTTATAGAGGGTCTGATAGTACTACATATAGCTATTATATCTCAATTCCTTTGATGAAAGAACACTGTCTTTTTTTCTCATTTATCAATACCCTGAGGATTTATGCTAGTCTTGAGTGAACTCAACATTCAAGTGAGAACTTGAATGCAGAGTGGCCATGGAATAGGACTGCACTGTCGTGTTCTTGGGTAACACTAGAATTTTATACGTGACTCAAAAATCCAGGTCAAACTTTCTCTTGACTTATTATGACTTGTGCAGCCCCATTTACTTGACTGTGCTAGGCTGCACAAGGTGTAAACTAGTGCTGCAGTTGATCTCCTTCTGTTTTTCTTGTGACTACTTTTAACAGACACGAGACCTACACAGAAGAATACAGTTGTGTTGTAAAGATCTACAATCTTGGTTTATGAATATAACCTCCCATAAATAACTACAGAGCCAAGCAGTGAAATGACAGGTATCTGTCTTAGAATTTTATAGGTACCAGCATTCTAACTAGTTCTAATGTTGAATATTTGTATTTTGTGGTAGGACACCTTCTACAACTGCCTTGCTAAAAGGATTACCTTACTACTCTTGAGAGGCATGGTGCGTTTGGTGGTCATTGATTCTATGGCTGCTTTGTTTCGATGTGAATTTGGAGCAAAAGATTCTGTTATGAAAGCCAGATATCTACAGAGGTTCGGAGCAAAACTTCACAGTTTAAGCAGCAGATTCAGAACTCCAATAGTGTGCATTAATCAGGTATGAAACCAGCGTATTTCTTACTCTGCAGAACCACTGAATAAACAGAGAAGAGAACTACAAACAGAAATGAAGCTGACAGTATTCTTTTTGAACACACACTTTTGTTCTATGATCATTTAATGATTAATGGAGGAGTTTTATCATATAGAAACAAATTCACTAGTATTGAGTATGTGTATGAATGTTATACAAGTATGTGTATGAATGTTATACAAGCTGGTTGATACATTCTGAAAGTGAGAACACATTTGTATTTATACAAAAATTTCTTCTCTCATGAAACTGCAAAATCTATATAAGAACTAGGAAAGTCAGTATGTCCAAATATTTTCCTCACCAACATTTTAGGTTTTTTAAAAATCTAGTCAATTTACGATAGCTCTGGAGGTCTTTATCAACAGAACATGTACAACCCAGGCAGTACCAGAGGCCATTATGGTGACTTTGTGATGTGGAACTTAGTCTACTGAAAGCTGGCCCAAGGAAGTCATAGGCTTAATTTTTTGAGTGACATTTGGGAAAATAATCTTACTTTTTAAAAAAATATCTAAGGTATTAAAAGAATCTAGAATGAGCCAAACAGGAACAATCAGTACAGAGAACTAATGGAAATATTTTCTTTAAAATTGGGATGAAGCCTCAGATCTTATACTTGCTTATGCAGCTTTATCTGTTTTTTTAGCTTGGTTTTTTCCTACTAATATTTTTTGAACACATTTGGAGACAATTTTTATTGCATTATTTGTATCACAGTAGTGCCTGGAGGTCCCAGTGGGTGCTGTAAATCTGATTTTGCAAGTTAGTGTTCAGTACATTAGGAAAAAAGGGCTGCTTAAGTGAGAAAATTGTCTTGTTTTAAAGGGTTATTATCAATTTCGTCATAATGACTAACTGAAATGTTCCAATTGCTAATAAGGCAGGCTTCAAATAATATCCTGAAATTTTTTAAAAAATGATTTGTATAGATGTTTTCTCCTCCCCTGTTTAATGTTTGCAAGGGTCTTTTTTCACTAAGGGAGAAACTGTCTATATAGAGGAGAAAGTGAAAATAACTATATATAAAGCATTGTCAACTGCACAAAGTAATCAGACTGAAAAAAGAGAATTTCTCACACACTCACTAACTTTGAAGGGGTCCCACAGGGATCTGTACTATCCCATCTTCTCTTCAATATCTAATGAGACAGGTGTTGTTGACCTAGTTGCCAACAGTATGCTAATGACACTGAACTATCTATCTCATTTGCAATCCATGCAACTGTTACTACTAAAATGTCAGCATGCCTACAAGTCATTAGTTCTTGGATGAAGGTCAGCTGGCTCAAGCTGAACCCAGTAAGACCAGTGATGCTAGTCAGAGAGGGGAAACATTTTGAAGGACTAGCCAAGACATCATTTCTACATTCCACTGATGACATAAAGCCTCCATCAAAATAGTGTGAAGCTTTGGCTTCTAGTTTGACTCATTAAACTTAGGTGACCTTGTACCATCAGTATCTAAAAACTACTAGTTTCATCTCCAGTTCATTAAGTAACTTTTTCTCCTGAACATGGACCTGGCAACAGTCAATGCATTTGTCACATCTAGGGTAGATTACTGTAATTCACTGTATCTGAAGCCGAATGTGAAGACAATGCATCAGCTCCAGCTGTTACAAAATGTGGCTGTCTGCCATGTCTGTGGTTTAGGAAGCTGCCTTGAGCACAAGAGGCTTATGCTGAAGTCCCTCCATGGGCTCCCCAGTCAACTTATGATGCCAGTTTAAGGCTTTGGGTCCTAATCAACAAAGCAACTAATGGATCAAACTCAAACTCCATTAAAGACACAATTCTGTCTATGAACTATCATGACAGCTGCAGTCCTTTGGGACAATGCAGAAAATGAAGCCCAGGATGAAGTTTGTGAGAACTTGGGATAAAACATTCTCAGTCAAGGGGACCTGCTATGGCCAGAGGAGATTGTGCAGAGTCTGACCACCTTTAAGAAACACTGCAAAACTTTCTTCAAAGTTTTTTTTTTTTTTTTTTTTCCTCCATAATAATGACACAGTGACATCCTCTTGTACCACCAAACCCCCACCATCTAAAGAAAGAAAAGAAAATCTAAAAGATCAAAACCAAAAAAAGCATCTTTTTATCCTGAAAAAAGGAGACGTGCTAGAGATGCCATGAAGTCAAGTAGTCGCTTTGCTATTGCCATTGATTTTACGTGGAAGGCACTTAGAATACTACAGTGATGGGGAGCAGAAAAAAAACCCTTAGGCAATGTCTTTCAGTTCTAATAATTTTAGGGATCACTTGTAACAATACTACAAGCAACATTTTCAAACAGAAATGATTCAGCAAGTTGATGGCGGCATCCCTTTAACTTTAATCCATGATAAGATTGATAAACCTAAACCTAGGGCTCTGCTTCACTAAAATGTTCCTAGTTTTAAATGGCTGTACTAGAAAACAACAGATTATTTCTATAAGATGAGACCCTCTCCCCACTAGAAGAACCTGTGGCAAGGACATAGGAGGAGGGGAGGCTTCCCTCAAGTTTCCTTTGAATTCTTTTGCTGGCAGAATTGGAACGCCATCGCATGATTCAGGCCCTAAACATAGCGGCTTTCTGGGGCTGTGAAGCCCCCTAAAGCCTCCGCACTTACTGTAGGACAGAGGTCCCCAAACTGTGGGGTGTGGAGGAACATTTGGGGGGGGGTGAGGCTGGGGCCCAGGCCAGCCCCCACAGGGGGGCAGGGAGAGAGCACCACCCAGCTCTGCTTCTGGTTGTTGGCCCTGCACTTGGGGCTGTGCTCCTGGCTGCCAGCCAAGACCCCTGGCTGAGGCTCTGCTCCCACCCGTCCCAAGCTGTGGCCCAGCCTTAGTCCCCTTTCCTCTGTCTGCATCTCGCCCCTCGAGCTGCGACCCTGCTCCCAGCTTGGGAGTGGGTGGGACACGGACAGGGGTAAAGAGGGGCATGAGGTAAACATTTTGGGGACTACTGCTCTAGGACCCTCTGCCCCGTCTCCTCTACAGTGCAGTTCCTGGAGAGCCTTGCTTGTCATGGATTCTGCTACTGGCCCCTTGGATATCCTTTAGAGTGGGACTGTGCATTGTGGAGTCGGCTCTTTTTGGCTATTTTCCCAGGGTTTTCTGGGGCAGCTATGCTGCAAATAAGGTTATGACAAGGAGGCAAGAGCAAGGCAAGTATGTATCTTTTCAAAACTCTTCTGAGTTGAGAAGATTCTCAGTTCTGCATGGGAGGTGGTGGAGGTAGTTTACGAGCGCGGGTTAGATCTGTCTTTAGAATCAGGGAACTGTAAATTGGCTCTGGCCTGAGCATAGGTCAGTGCAAACCTTAGGGTTCTCTAACCTATCTCAAATGGACTGATTTCCATTTGGCTATATGCTACCTGAGGTGGGACATCCTTAAGGGCTACAGTCTTATGAATGTGCAGTCTAAAAATGAATGTAGAGTAGCCCGCAGACTTCTCAGCCAGGTGTTTATTACTGAACATCAGGGCTGGCTCTAGGCACCAGCACTCCAAGGGGTGTCACTCTGGCTGCTTTTTTTTTTTTGCTTGGGGCACAAAAAGCCAGGAGCCTGCCCTGAGCGGAGGTGAGATGCAGCGGTTGGCGGCATGGTAAGGCCCGCAGGAAGTAACCTGGGGGGGGGGGGCAGAGGAATTTCTACCCCCACCCAGCTCACCGCCACTCCACTGCCACCTGCTCCCCCAAGCGCGCCGCCACTCTGCTTCTCCCCCCTCCCTCCCAGGCTTGCCACAAAACAGTTGATTCACACAGCAAGGCTGAGAGGGAGGGGGGAGAAGCGGAGTGGCGGCAGCGCGCTCAGGGGAGCAGGCAGAGTGGAGGTGAGCTGCGGCGGTGGTGGACACGGGGAGGGCTGCAGGAAGTAACCCTGGGGAAGGCATAGGAACCACTCCCCCCCCCAACTCACCTCCGCCTCCTCCCAATTGCGCTGCTGCTCCACTTCTCCTGGGAAATGCGGCACGCTCGGGGGAGGAGGCAGGGCCGGGGATTTAGGGAACGGATTGGAATGGGGCAGGGCTGGGGGGGGCAGGAAATTTTTTTTGCTTGGGGCAGCAAAAGACTTGGAGCCGGCCCTGCTGAACATCCTGGCAGGAAAGGAAAGAAGACTGAATGGGTAATATTTTGTACTGATTTTTGATAATTTGTGTAGGTGTGCTAAAAAAAGACTTCCTAGATATTGCAGCAATAGTCTGGGGAAAGAATTTCTCATGTTTATTATTTTAGTCCAGAGTCCCCCATCTTTGGGGAGCAACTTTGGATTTGGAACGCTTTGAGTTATTTTCCTATGCTTTTGGCTGTTTAGGAAATCTTTTGCCTTTTTGGGAAATGATGGCTCTCTTCCTCTGAGGATTAGCCTCTCTTTTAGGGAAGAGTTCTGTTTTGAGCCTGAGCCTGAGCCCAGACCTTCCTTTTGCAAAGGAATCAGAAAGTATGCTAGATTTCTTCCAAGTGCTTCAGTCACTTAAGAACGTGAGATTAAACAGATAAAGCACTAGAGTTTAGAGGTGGATTGGACCCCTCAGGTCCTAGCAGTGTTTTGACTTAGTACTGAAGAAATTGCTCTGGAAGGTCTGGATTGACTCCCAAGAGCTGAAGAGGACTGATGTGCACTTAAGAAAGTGTCTTTAGAGGAGTCTTTGCTTATGTGGTGGGATGCACAGGTCCCAGATTTATGTAGACCAAGTCTCTTTTCCTGGCAAAGCAAGATTCTGCAGATAGGGAGCAATTGTGGAAGAACTACCCTTCCAAGTGTCCAGAAAGGGTCTCCTAACCGTTGGAGCATTTCTTAGCCTTTGAATTGTTCCATTTGGACTGCTCTGCTGTAAAAAGAAACAAGTGAAGTGCAAAAGCCCAGTGAATGGTCTCATTTAGGGAATAAGGCTCCTGAAATTTCAGACCCCAAAGGCAAAGAAGGATCGGGATATCGGGACTGTTGTTGCTATAATCTCAAATTCAGCTTTAAAAACTGGGAATACTGGATTGCTATTCTGCTTAAAATGCTGGAGATAGAATCTGACACAAGGGTGGAAGGCCCATGATCAAGCCTCATGGACGGTCTGAACTGCCTCTGGTATTTGCTGAAAGAGAAATGCAGCCCAGTCCTCTGACTGAGGAGGAGGTGGATCCAGAAAGCAAATGCATTTTTAATTAAAAAACAAAACAAAACCAGTCACTAACTGGATTCCTTTTTAAATAAGACATGTAGCATATCAAATAGGCTACAAAAATTGTAGTTACAGGAGGGAGCTGTGAATGTAATCATTTTTTCTCATTTGTATCTTCAAGCTGTGTGTCCAAGAAAAAAAATCATAGCATACACTAAGGGCTACATACAGACAACTGTTCTTTAACTTACTGTGCTTTTGTCAACAGAAAGATGTTAAGAACAAAGATTTTTATATGTTTCATCTTGGAAGATAATTCATGTGGTTGAGATGCATTCCTGCGAGGCAGGACACCTGAGTTCTATTCGAGGCTCTACCCACAGTCTGTGTTTGTGATCTTGGGCAAGTCACTTAATCACTGTCTTCACTTACACACACATAAAATGGGGTTTGTTTTCCAGATGATGGTACAATCCAGTGAAACTATTCAAGGGCCCTTTTTAATTAATAGATTGGTACAAGCTGTGACTAAGTTTATACTCCACAGTACCCCTTCAATTTCAGCCTGGATAAGTAAGTTTGGTGTGTTTTTTTGATTTTTTTTTTTTTTAATTTAGTTCCAGTAATTTGTGATTCAATAGATGGTCTTTTTTTTTTTTTTTTGCGTGTCACCCCTTTCCTCACCCTTCCTTGGGTAAATAAACTATATATTCAAAATGCAACTTCATTCAAATTCTC
This sequence comes from Chelonoidis abingdonii, assembly GCF_003597395.2. NCBI lineage: Eukaryota > Metazoa > Chordata > Testudines > Testudinidae > Chelonoidis > Chelonoidis abingdonii. The sequence goes on along the minus strand of NC_133772.1, from coordinate 134,101,294 downwards.
TCTCTCTCTATTTTTTTTTTTTTTTTTTTAATGATTTAGGTAACTGATTCAATGGATGAGACAGATGTTGCTCAGAGCAATTTTGGGTAAGTAGTTCTCCATAAACTAAAATGTAATAGTGCACGCATGTGCGCACACACACGATGATTTAAGCCTGCACTCCCCCCTCCCCCCGTTTGTCAGTTTATCCTCAGTATAATATATAGGAACATAGAAACAGAATGCTAGATGAGATGAACTCTGGTCTGATGTGGCAAGGCAATTCCTGACAGTGACCAGTACTAGCTGTGGAGGAAAGTGGAAGAAATCCTATGGGGTACAATTATGGAATAATCTGCCCATAGGGGATGGTGTGGTTTGTGTGTGTTTGTTTTTAAATTCTCAGGTATTAGTGGTTGGTTTACACTCTAGCAAATGAGGGATTATATCTTCTCTTGTCTGTCTAATGTAACTGTGGATGTTGTCATTTTTCCATACAATTTTTAAAAAAATTGTAAAGATATCATTAACCAGCAGAACTTCATTGCCACAAGAGACCTTTGAGGCCAAAAGATTAGTAGGATTTAAATAAGGCCTTGGTAGTTATATGAAGGAGAACATTCCCAGTCACATAAGATCATATTTTTAAAAGAGGAGATAAAATTTTGTTTCAGGGGCATGACATTGTTGATGGGGGTTAGGGAGAAACTTCTCCTTTGGGTTGGATATTCTCTGCCTAGTGGAGAGTTATTTCCACTTCCCTTTGAAACAAATTTTATAAATGACAAATCAGGGGGAAAAATTGAGGGAGTTAAATCTACCCCACCATCCTTAATGTTGTCTCTGATGGAGCCCACGGTAGATGGCCCTGTAATTTGTATTTTAAGTGGTTGAAAATTGAAGTTGACTTATTGTAATTCTTCCTGGTGCAATAGAGCATTTGTCAAGACAAATGCCATATCCATGAAGCATTGCAGCTGCTTATAGCTGAAGTGTAATTCCTAATGTATGTCTACTTAAGATGTTTCACACTAGACTGTTGTTTCATGCATGCAAAAACTTACAAAACACTGTTTTCTTCTAGCTTATTGGATAAGAAAGTTTCTCCAGCACTTGGGCTAACCTGGTCCAATCAACTGTTGATGAGATTGATGGCCAGTCGCATAACACAATCAGAACAGTCACCTGGAGGTGCATTACAGCATAGTGGAAGTGTTTTGAGGACTTTAAGCGTGGTTTTTGCTCCTCATCTCCCTCCATCCTTTTGCTGCTATGCAGTAAATTTGGAAGGTGTGAAAGGTGTAAAAGTGAAAACCCCACTGTGAAAATGTTACATATCTTTGGAATCAAGAAGCCATTGGCCTACTTATTTTTCCCCAGCTATAGAAAAGATGCCTCACCATGTATATGAAAAATGTTGCTTGGACAATATACTTTTATAACCATATTCTGCAAAAATACAGAAGCAGTGATGAAGAATAGATTTCTGTACCTACTTTTAGATTCAGTTAGGTTTGCATCTTTGTGATAAAGCCTCTGTCCCAAATCTGGACCTTAAGCCCCCAAATTTTGGATGCTAACATGAAACTCCCCCCAAGCTTATACCCAGCTTGGCTCTGATCTCGCTGCCACCAACCAGGATTCAGTGCCTGGTACACTAAAGCCCCC
>NC_133772.1:133979463-134099221 GCF_003597395.2 Chelonoidis abingdonii | reverse complement strand
AGTTAGCAGAAAAGCTGTTTCAATCCATAGCCGGGAGAAACAAAAGACCCCGAGTTCCTTTCCCTCCCAGACTTTAAAAAAAAATCCAGTTCTCTGATTGGTCCTCTGGTCAGGTGCTTGATTCCCCCCTGTCTACCCCTTACAGGTAAAAGAAAATTAACCCTTACCTATCTACTTATGACAATCTTAATGTATCTATCTTGGAGAAGAAGGGATCTTAATACAATATTATCTGCATCTGTGGGATGCAGCCTATACTAATGCTGGCCTGCTTTAAACACTTATTGAAGTAGGCCAGCTGTACTTTCAAATCTTGACTCTAGCAGGGAAATAGCATGTTTATAAAACTAATTAAAGTAGCTGAAAGTGTGCTGCTCTCAGAAAGGAATAATTCATGAATAAAGTACCAAAGCGATACTGACCTGTTACCTGGACTAACCCCACCCCCCACCGCCCCAAAAGATCTCCCCCTACCACAACCAACAAAAAACCTTTGTAGTATTACTTCTAGCTAAACCATAGCTGACTTCACTACTTGTAGCAGTGAGGGTATTTGTGGAGAAGAGGACACAGCTATTCCTAGCACCTGTACATTGGCTATAGATTCTGTGAAGATTCTTATACTGCTCTCATCAACAGAGCAACTTCAAGTAGCTCATGAAGCAAATATTAACATTTGTTATATATGATTCATTCTCTCTGCAGAGAGAGAATTGTGTGTGCAGTGTAGCATTTTGGTAACATTTTAGATATACATACTGCTATGTATTTATTTTCATTGCAGGCAGCATTATTAGGGGCAGCATTCACTCCTTATGTTCCATATCTGCTTGTAAATGGGGTTAAACCTGAAGTTTGTTTACAACAGTTATTGGCCACAGATGGGAATATGCTGCAATATAAACTGGCTGCAAAATGTATAGGCTGATCCTAGCTAAGATTTTTAAAAAGCTCATTTATCATCAAGCAATACCAAATATAAATTGAACGGTATGGGATGTTAGTTTACTCCTGCCTTGTTTCTTTCAGCAAAGAAGTATTTTACTATATCATTTTAAAGTAAAACTGTCATAGGTGGTGTACAGGAATGCTTGATTTAACCACTTACTGAAGACTACATGCATTGAGTTGAAGCTGGAAAATGCAGATGTTACCTGCTACTGTTTGCTAGAAGAGGGGTGGATAGAGCATGGAGAGTGAAGGTACATTTGTTTTTTTAAGCTTCCACAAAAAGAAAGGTTGTTTAGTTAGAAGTATTGTAAATGAGCAACAAAGAGCCATGCTATCTCCCTGACAAGCACCGCACAACAGCTCCCTTTGGAGTCACTTAATAGCAACACTGTCAATTTGATCATCTTTTAAATTAAGTCCTCTGCTAGAACACTCTAAAGGCATGTCCTAATACTTTTAATTCCATTGATTTCCCATTCCCTGTTGAGGTTTAGAAGGGTCTGCTGGACAGCTGCTGAGAGCAGTGCCAAAACTAACTCAGGCCTTCCCATTCTGTGCAAACTCTTGCTGCTTCACTTTCAGTTCTTGAACACATGCAACATTAACAAAACCACAAAATGACAATAGCAGTATTGTCAGTCATGCACAAAGGGACCATAAAATCATTAGTGCTGGCCAGCTGAGAATTCGCCCATTATTCCAGACTCAGATATTCCCAAGCCAGAAGAGAACATCATCATCTAGTCTGACCTCCTGTATAAACTCAGGCTTTGAAACTTGCCCAAAATAATTCCTAGAGCGGATTTTAGAAAAACATCTGATCTTGATTTAAAAATTGTCTGATGGAGAATCCACCATGACCCTTGGTAAACTGTTCCAATGGTTACTCTCACCATTAAAAATGTACAACTTCTTTCCAGTCTGAAATTGTCTAGCTTCAACTTCCAGCCATTAGAATGTTCTATTTTTCTATGCTACACTGAAGAGTCCATTATTAATGGTTTGTTCCCCATGTACATACGTAATCAAGTCACTCTCTTAAATTTTTTTGTTAAGCTAAATAGATTGAGCTCCTTAAGTCTATTTTCTAATCCTTTAATCATTCTTGTGGCTCTTCTCTGAATCCTCCAATTCATCAACATCCTTCTTGAATTATGGACATCAGACCTGGATGAGGGCAGGGGACTGGACTCGATGACCGCTCGAGGTCCCTTCCAGTCCTAGAGTCTATGAATCTATGCAGTATTCCAGTACCAGTTGCACTAGTGCCAAATGCAGGAGGTAAAATTAATCTCTCTACTGCTACTTGAGATTCTCCTTTCTATGCATCCAAGGATCATGTTAGACTTTTCTGGATACAGTATCATCCTGAGAGCTCATGTTCAGCTGATTATTCACCACTACCCTTAAATCTTTTTCAGAATCACTGTTTCCCAGGATACAGTTTCCCAAGCTGTAAGTAACCCTTGTCCTTGTCCATCCTTCCATGAATGCAAGTTTTTGTTTTGTTGTGAGCACATTCTTTCCATTTCTGGCCGAAGATTTTTGTCATGCAATCAGCCCAGTGCGTTTTCCATCTGCCCAGCAATCACTTGTGGTTTCTGGGGATCTAGTCATTGATGCGGGTTGTCTACATATTTTCTTGCCTGTGGACTACATGACCTGCCCATCTCCACTTTGTGTCGTACATTGCCTGCACTACATCGGTCGCTTCTGTACGCCCTCTGATCTCATTTGGTATATGATCACGGAGCGGTATCTTGCACATTTGCCTTTCCATTGCTCTCTGGGTGACAATTTTTCTTCCTCCACTTTTGCTGTTGACCAGCTTTCCGCTCCATATATCACTGCTGGCAGAAGAGTGGAGTTAAACAGTTTTCCTTTTTTTCCCATGGGCAGTTCATCATCCATTAAAGACATTTATTTTTTGTTGAAACTTGCCCACCTTGCCTCTCTCTTCCTACTGCATTCCCCTTCAAATGAGTTGTCTCTGTTCAGCTGGTAACCCAGATAAATATATTTATCGACCTCCTTGATTACTTGCCCATTTACAGTGATGATTCCTGCTGCACAATGCTCATTCCGTATCCTCATCTTTTGTGTTCACTTCCAACCTGATATCATCTGAAAGTATTTGCAGTTGCTGCAATTTGTTCTCCAGTTCTGCATCCTTTGCCAATACTACACAGTCGTCAGCAAAGAGATGATGTGTTAGCTGTTTGTCAATTCTGATTCCTTCTTCCTAGTTCAATTTCTTGAACAGCAACTCCAGTACTGCTGCAAACAGCTTCGAAGAGATTATGTTGCCTTATTTGACTCCTCTACATATAGTAGTAATGCAGGGGACATTGAATGTTATCTCTGAACAATTGCGATTAATTTCTTCTAGCAGGTCAGTGTACCTTGGGTCAATTCCAGTTTCGTTGAGCGCGTTGAGTACAGTGTTAATCTCCACTGAGTCAAACTCCCCTAACCACTTTTGGAGCTGCGTTTCTTGTCAGGACAATCATTTGGAAAGCTTCAGAAAGATGTTTGGCAGTCAAATTTGGATGGGTTGGTTCTACTTCTTGGTCCTCTTCTTCCATTGCTCTTGTCACCTCTAGTTGCATCAGATCTTCATTGGTTAGCTCTTCTCCATGTGATTGCAGAAGTTGTATAACGTTGACTTCTTCCACCTCATCAAAACCTGCTTTCTTGGGCAAGCCAAGTCATGGATATTTCTTCATAGCGGGGATAACATCTTTAAATCCTTTTAAGTCATTGACACATTTCGTGCATGCCTGAGTAACTTCAGCCCAGGACTCAGCAGTGTTATTGATGCACTTCAGGATGTTGTTGTCACGCGAAAATTGCTGAATTTTAGGTTTGTCTTCCCCCCTTGGTGCCTCTGAGCTAGTTGAAAGAATGGTGTAAGTAATATGCCTTAAATGCAGCAATAGCTCTTTGGTCCATGGGTTGGATGAGTGATGCAGTGTTAGGTGGTAGAAAGACAACTTCGACATTTTCACACAGGTCGTCCAGGTTGATTGGATGAGCTGGTGCATTATCAGTAAGCAATAAAATCTTGATTTCAAGATTTTCCTTGGCACAGTATTCCTTCCAGGGACACAGTCAGCCTTTCTGAAAAAACAGCTCCAGTTATCTGTGCCTTCTTATTGGATCTCCAAATGACTGGAAGGTGTTCCTTTGAAAATTCCTTGAGTGATGGTGGTGTTAGCCAAATGGGCTCGTTTCCCCCTGGAGCTACACAATTACACCAAGGAGGCACGGAAGGCAAGCAGACGGGTACCAAACTCTTTATCTATCAGTCAGCTGAGCGGGTGCTTTTTCTCGGCTCATGCCAGAGAGAAAGACACACCTTACAAACACAAAGCAGGCTTTTTTTACACTAAATGACAAACAATTTTGCGTGAGTAGATTCTGCTAACCTATACATTTTTTAAATTCCTTCCCAGGGGTCTAGGGGTAAACAGGATACATCTGTTTGACTCCCCCTTCCCTGGGTATCGTGCGTACGTGTATGCAGAAGGCAGGAGTGCATGCTAAAAACAGGACGTACGTGTGTGTAACAGCTAAGCTGATAAGCAAATGGTCGACATAAGCAAATAGTTGACCTTTGCTCTAACAGTGTTTCAGATTGGTACGCTGTCAGTGGTTTCATTTTCATGTCTCTGGCAGCATTACCACCTAGAAGCAAGGTTAGATTGTCTTTAGCCGCTTTAAATCGGCACTGTCTTCTCCTCTCTGGAAATGTAAGTCTGCTCAGGCATCCTCTTCCAGTACAGGCCCATTTCATCAACATTGAAGACTTGTTTAGGGGAACAGCCATCTTCCACAATTATTTTCTTGAGATAGTTGGGGAATTTCTTAGCTGTTGCAATATGAGCACTAGCCACCTCACCAGACATCTTGATGTTATGCAGGTGGAAGCTGTGAAAGTGTCTGTCTGTGATCCTTCACCTTGGTCTCTCTTCAGATTGTCATACAAACTTTTTGCCTTAAGTTTGCTAGTGATACAAGCTAAGAGGTATGTTCTGCTGGTTTTGGTCCTCTATACACAGTGAGAGAAGATGCTCCATGTTTTCCAGCAAACTACTTCTTGATTGACTTATTGTAGTAGCACTAAGCCATTTTACACACCGATTACTAGCCCTCATCTTGTTGGCATTATTCCTTATTATTCTCACAGTGGTCGGAGTAAGACCTAGGGTGATGCCAATGTCTACTGCATGCTCGCCTGCATCAAAACACTTAAATGTCTAATTTAGTATCCAGACTAACGGTTTTCTTGCTGCTAGTGGTACTTCTTGGCACTCCTCTATCACTTGCTGGATGTTTTTGACTCCAGCTGGGTGTTTTGATGCTGGGCAATGCTCCTCTAGATGTGGATTCATGTGCTGCTCTTTACTGCCTTCACTCTGGAGTGGCTGTGGTCATGCAGCATCAGTCAATTATTGCAAGGGAAAGAATTTGGAAAACCCATGTCATTCTCCATGGTAATCTGCTCCCCTCTTGGAAGCTCTGTGGGTTTAGGCTAGGACTAGTTATAGAGGTTCTTACTTTCTTGGACATTCTTTCTTTCACAGGAGCCCTGCTGGAGGTCCAAAGGCCTCTCTTCCATGGTGCCCTGGAAAACTGGCCCTGCTGCATCTCCCCTAGTAACCATGCACTCAGCACCTGAGGGCACTGCAGCCAATATAGTAAGAGGAGAAAAATGTTTGCTGCAGAGTGAGCCACTCTCTGCTGTGTGCATGCAGGGGCAGAGAGATGCAGCTGGCATAAACGGGAATAACAAAGCTCCCATGGATTTCAGACTTTCATGGGAGCAGGGCCAGGTTCTGGGCATCTCTATGCCACTTCTCGCCCTTGCTACAGCAAAGCAGGTGCTGGATTGCTATTCCTGTAACTTGCTTTGGGTGGACTACCAACCCATGTTCTTACCTCCCTCCAGCGAAGGGGGGGGCGGGGGCAGATAAAATTGTTTATTCTGTTGCAAGACAGGGCCTCTGCTGTGCACCACCTGCAGCTGCTTTGCAGGCAGCTGGTGGCCTCACAAGTGCTTGGTGTAGCATCCTATTCCCAAGTAGGGCTGTTGGGCCATAAAGCAATAGTGAATCGCTTGGAGGGGGGGTAAGTGTGCACATGCTATGTGTTTACAAACATACTGTACATACAGTACTATAGTTGGGAGGTGCCCCTGCCTTACCCCACACAGGCACAGCAGGCAAGGAGGCTGAAGGTGCCATTGTAGGCCAGAAGCACTTTGTGCAGCAGCAGTGGCAACTTCCCCTACTATGCAAACACAGGCACTGGCTTTGCCCGGGGCAGGAGGCTCAATCCTCTGTCTGTCCCCTTCCCCCAAGCACCCACCCTTAACCCACCTCTTCCCTCCACACAGACACTGCTCCACCTCCTTCCCCTTTACTCCCCATGCCATATCCTCCCCCCAGCCTCCTGAACACAGCAACCCAACTGATTGCTGTGGGCAGGACTGAGGGGGAGTCTGCGTGCCACATCCTCACTCCTCCTTGCAGGCTCCTGAATGCCCCAAGACAGCTGATTGCTATGGACAGGAGGAAGGCGCTGATCTGCAAGGTGGAGGGGGTGGCAGAGCTGATAAAGGGGCTGCTAACCGACCCTGATACAAGTTGTGCAATACTGTCTTATAAAGTCGCTGCTCTTCTGCAGAATCCTGCAAGCTGTGAACAAAGCAGGCAGCCAAATGATGTTATAGGGGAGCATTATTCAACTTTAAACTATCATGTTCCATAATACAGCAAGAACGTAACATTGAAACAACATTAAGCAAGAGGACAGTAAGGGGGGTGTTACTGTATAGTCCTGGATCTTGCAGGTTACAAGAGTTTATAATTGTCTTGAGCTTTCTGCACCCACAAAAAGTGACAAAAGTTTAAGAAACAAAAAAAACCTTGTTCACAGAAGCACTTGCACAGTCAAAGGCAATGTTTAAGAGAATTTCTTTACTGTATTTTTTCATCAGCTATAGCTATAGCTGTATATAGGGTTCACATAAATTGCATTTATGAACTACACTTTAATTCAATACAAGTTAGGTGGTGTAAAATCCATGAAAAGCAGATCTGTATACAGTGCTACATAGTTATTTTGTTAAGTGTTCCTTACTTTTCAGCAGAATATTATCAGCAATACAGGAACATACTGTGACTCTCCATTGTAAGTCATAACTGTTCCAGTAGGGTTTTTTTAATGTAATAAATGCACTTTATTTAGGAACTGTCCCTTATTATAGCTTATTATTCTTTGGGTTTCACAACTGAGGTTTGCTTCAGTACAGGAAAAATACACAACTAAGGGCTTTTTACATGAAAGGTTTACATTCTAAAATGCATAAATACACTCAACTTTATTTTACATAGAACTATTGTTAAGACTACATTTAAATATTTTATTTTCACACTTTGAAAATAAATGCCAAAAGACAGACATGTTTTGTTAACAGCGTCAAATCAAACCATAGCTCTGTAACAGATACAAAGTAGAAGACATTCAGTGGTAACAGGATATGCTTCTGGAACCAGATTGCTGTTGAAAACTAGAATGGTCTGACAGTTATTCTGTGCACTGTAAAGACACTGGTGTATATAAGAAAAAGTGCATTTATGGAACTAAAGTGTTAAGACAACGCAATAGATCTAGTTAAAAAGCCTAACCTTTAACTTCATGACAAGTTCTGCATTTAAATCACAGTGAATTACTGATATGTGTCACAATTAAGGTTTTGTTTTATTTTGAAGCTTTTCAGTTCTTATCCTTCAAGAAAGAACCCAGAATTCCTGTTTCTTCTTCAACAGTTCGAAATATACTATACAGTATTTGAGAGCTAAGATCAACACAAGCACCCTCAAATTAGTCTTTGAAGGTTTTAAACCTAACTTCTGTAATCTAAATCCACAGATATTTTTCAGTTGGATTTAAAGGGAAAAGTGACATTACTGCCCTTAAAGACAGAGCCCTGCAAATCTGCTTAAATCTATGGACCAGATGTGCAGGGCTTTACTTAAAAAGATACTTCTGACCTCCATTTTCCTTCTCATCCCAACAGAACCAAAATACCCTTAGTGATTTTATAGAACCTGAGCTGTGCATTCTTAATTTGTTTACACCAGCCTCCAAGTTACATAGGAAAATACTTTCTATAATTTTAAAAAAAACTTCATAGAGCTTCAAGTTGGAGACAGTGTCTGATGAATACATCGAGATGCTGAAGATTCCTCATTATTTACCAATTTTTAGTATTCTTTTTACATCAAATTGTATATAGTTTTTAGTCTACTTTGGTTTTGTCAATGTATAACTAATCTGCCATACTTTTACAGTCCTAGGCATCTTCAGTGCTTTAAAATGCAAGTGGAGTGTTAACCACTGAATTTTAGATATTATCTTTTAAATTATTCTTATTTCAAAGCAGCCATAACAATTCTATTACATGGATATAAAGAGTTTTGCCACTCTATCACAAAGCCTTCATTTTCTCACCAAGAATGTATATTTTAGGGCTACTGAACTCAGGGTGATGAATGTGTGGGTAACTTTTCATTTAGCTCTACTTTTTTTTAAAAAGCAAAACAAACACTCCTCACCTCTTCCCCTCAAAGTACTGAGACTATAAATTATTTGAAACAAATCTAAACTTTCACAACTTCCCTTCACAAATTAACCATTTACTTTTTAAAGAGAGAATATTTATACCAATGCATTTACAAAAATACATTAAAATGCAAAGTCTATACTATAAAACTAAACTTTACACGTTCATGCTTTCCTTCCAATATTTATTCTTTTGATAGAGGCAGACACTTTGATTACTAAAATGCAATACACACACTTAGCAGCTTTCAGACAAAGTAAGTGACCTGGTTGACAAAAACTAAATTGTACGCTTGAACGTATCAAATACTGTAAACAAACATTAGACAAAGCACTACATGCACACCCCATTTTAACGGTACATACACAACATAACCATACTTGGTTTTCTCTTTTGTTTTCTAAGTCAATGGAATCCTTTAACTGTACAGATTAACCACGGATACTTCAAGCTTAAATCTTTTTGAATTACTACCACTCATCCTTGAGAAAAAAAAAAATACAAAACCATGAAAATAAATGTCTAAATTAGTTCATCCATAGTTTGTTTTAAATACCTTGCTACCACTAGGGACATTGTTTACAAACAGTAAACTGCTAGTTCAGTCACCCATCTACTAAGGGAGCTTATGAATCACTGCTAAATTTTACCATGATATTTAATTAGATCTTCGATCAAGAACAAACAGGGAGAGTACTGCTTGCAACTGGTGCACAACTGACAGTCTAGCCAAAAAATTAAAATCGAAGTGTCACATTAACTATTATATAAAAGTAAACTCAGAAGTCCACATAAAAACAAATAGATGCATACACTGGCAAAGTAATTTTTTGGATCATTTAAACAAAAGGAAGATTGATGCTAAAATCCACAGAAAAATTACACAGATTTTGCAACTTGGTAAAAGAGTGGTTTTGTTTGGGAAGATGGTGTGCGATAGAGAAGCAGGTCAACATTTTAACCTTATCATTCCTTGATAGAATTCCTTTAAATAATATATAAAGCATGTAAGTCACATCTGTAAGCACAGTACTAAGAGTACCACCTACAATATTTTATTGAGCTATTTAAAAACCTAAAATAATGAGATTCCACCACTACCAGAGTCTGACATACTCTCGTCTTGAATTTAAGACCATGTAATAAAATTTATAGTTAAGCAGGTCTGACTTACGTTTTAAATATTTAAACAGATTTCTATTTACACAAGTTCCAGTTCTGAGAGGCTGCAAAAACATCTTTCAAATCTGAATTAAAGGCTTAGAAACAAGTTCTTAGATTGCACCAAATATCTAATCTCAAAAAGTCACCTCTGGGTCAGAATACCTACTTTTCTACAAAGTCAGACCTTTATAGGTGCTTTTCACATTGGCGAAAGTCACCTTGGATGTAAAGGGCCTGTAAAAAGTCCTCTGGGCCACTATTACTGTGATAGCTCCTCCCATACTAGCAAAGGCTGACTGCTAGGGCAGGCCTCTACACTAGAAATCCTTCATAGTTATTGCAAAAGGGACAGCTGACACAAAGCAGTTGTGGTAGCCCTGTGGCCTGCCCACCAGTTAGCAATGAGTACCATCTTTTCTCCACTCCCAGCAACTACTGTTTATTTCCATGGGCAAAGCTAGTTTACATCAAGCTTTGTGCAGAGAACTATGAATTCACCAACAAACGTATATGTGATGTTTTACTAAAATAATGTAAAAGCTCTAAAAAAAATTCAAATTTGAGTCCATATTATGACTACATCTATAAAATAACTGAGCAACAATTTGTTCTCAAGTTCATCACTGAATTGCACTAGTCTGGATTAAAACCACTACACATTAGCAGCATCTTGTCTCAATTTCTGGACTGTTTTTATGGCAAGTACACCATATATACAATTTTCTTTTTTACAGAGATGCTAGTGAAGTACCTCATAGTAAACATAAGTGCATTACACATATAACTGGTTGCATCAGTCATTAAAATAAGCTTTAAAACTAGGTGCCAGTTGGTCAAGGAGTTATAACAGTATTAGGTCTAGTGAATTCTTCACAGGCTGATCAAATATCAAAACTTTTTTTTTCCCTCCTCTATTTTACCTCAATGTGTGTTAGTCTCATCTTGGATTAGTATTCCATCTTGTCCCAAAGTTATCTTTTTGTTCTGTATATTTCAATTACTTCCCTATATTCACAAACACATGCACATTTTTACTTTCTCCTTCCATTGCATGTAAATAACAGTTTTCACCTGTCTACAAAATTCTATGTGTGGTGTTTTAAAAATCACATATTTTACAGAAAAAAACAAAAACTGAAAATGTTAGTGTTCACAAGATACTTAAACATTACATACTTAGTCCCAGCAGCAGGCCTGAATACAGACAGCATATCTATTAATTGTATATAGATTAAAAAAGGATGGCTGATCAAAAGTGTGACCTATCTGCCAAATAAGGGCATCTAGTGCTTCTGATGGGGCCCTAAATGTATTAAACTTCAGTCAAGAGTTTCACAAGTAGGTCCTCTGCACAGCAGCTATTCCACAGTATAACAGCCTAGCATGCAATCACCTGCTTCATTTGCTCCTGTTGCCATCAACTAATATGGAGAGAGGCAAGAGTTGGAACAAGCATGAAGGAACAATGGAGTAGTTTTAGCCTAAACAGAACTAAGGGATAAGAATTCCAGTGGAAAGGCAGGAAAAGTGTCAGCAACCTGAGGCACAATATTCTACTGCTCTTCGACAGTTGCACCCCACAGCTTCGATACGCATCTACTGTACAAAATACAAGCCAAAATCTTTGCTATTTCCCCCCGATCAAAATGAACTGTATGATCACCACTGATTACTGGGCCTTAAGACCTACATCAATAAATAAGGTATGAAATTTCATAGTTACAGGTATTGCTATGCATGCCATCTATAGTTAAGGTAGTCTAAGTGTTTCCATTACAAAATTTATTATTTAGATCTACTGGTTAAGGAATCCAATATTTAAGCTCTACTTTTCAGGCAAGATATCTGAAATTGTTCTTCTAGTCATGTAAGGTAAAGTTGCACCCGCACAGTATACCCCATTCTGAATTTATACAGTAATGCACATAACTGATACTTGTCTCTCATTCAAGCACTGTATATATTTTCTGTTACATATTTAATCTGTTTTCAAATATCAATATAGAGAACCTTTATAGTCCTTTGCATTTTAGTATGTTTTATATATATTTCTATTTTTTCAGTTTTCAGCTGCTGTGATATTCAGATCTATTAACAGAAATCAACATAAGTAGCATGAATGACAGCAGTGCAATGAGCAATATATATCTATATAGTTTCTCTTCAGAAGAAAATATCCACTAATACTATGTTTAAAAATGTCACTACTATTTTAGAAAAGTAAAAACAGCCGTCCATTGCAAAAGAGTCTACAAATTAGATGTTCCTATAGAGAGTCATAAGGAACCAAAGCTTTGAGAGTCTCAGTGCTTCTTTATTCACAAAGGAATTTTAGCTAGTTTCTGTCCAAGAACTTCAATGTGCTAAATCAGTGTGACTGGCACTCAGAGCCCTTGAGTCTGTCAGACAATTATTTCGTTCCTGTATGAAAAAAATGAAAAAAAAATTATTAAAATGCTTGAGCAACCTGGATGCCTGCATAAAAAGAATGATAAAAAATTAAAAATGAAAACAAATACATGAACAATTGGTGTACTTTAGGAAACTAGTATTGCTTACCTACTTTAGTTTGAGAGATTATGTAAGATTTTTTTTAACATCCTGATAACTATCTTTACTTCAACCACAGATATTACTACATCTGAGCACTTCCCTTGCATTCCTAACAGGTATTTATTACAGAAGGGGCTGACTGCCTAGGGATATTGACAAGTGTCCTCTACTCAGCAAACCAGGGAAAATATTTGTAAAATTTGTAAAAACATTGTTAACTTGACACATTTCACATGTGGTAAGCACAGCTGGTTGAGAAAGCACAAATTATGGAATGTACAGGAAACGTTATAAAGTTATACACTCCGAGGCCAAGACAGTCCGATTTTGAAAGCCCAGGCCATTTTTGTATTACTGTTGCAAAGTGCTTTGGTCTACCTTGGTGGATTTTTTTTGGTCAAAGTTCACATAAATTAATGAAGGAACATTTTTGCATAAATTTCAGAAAACTAAAAATTGCAGTAGACTCTTTAGGGATAATACTAAGGAGATACCTTTATGCCACTCAACAGTGAAAGAGATCCATACAGCATGTGCTTTTGTTATATGCTCTGGGGCAAATAAAGGTGAAGATTCTACAGAATACAGTATGCTGGCATTGACACAATATTCCCCCCAAAGTTAGTCACAGCTGCTGTTAGTAAAATGCACAACGTCGTTTAGCACACAGAACATTACTAGCTTTCCTTGACAACATACGCAATGGTGACTTATTAGGTACAAACAGTTATGCGTAGTAGTGATCAGGTACACTGAATAGAGTTAGGCAAAATATTTACAGTTTAGATTTGGTAGAAGCAACAGATAAATTTGATAGCAGAACAGATAAATTTAGGGCCTGCTCCTGTGCACACTGAGCTCCCACTGAAGTCATTGGGATTTGAGAGCACATAACACCTAGTATGACTGGACCTTTTGAGAGAAGCTTCTTTCATCAAAAATGCAGAATATCTGAGCTTTGAAAGTATTTCTTGAAATATAAATTTAAAAAGGATGTAAGATTCCAAAAAACTTACTAGCCATTCCAATATTCTAATTCAGGCTCCAGTTCAGCATAATAGTTAGGCACCTGCTTAACTGACTGATATCAATGGGACTTAAGCAGGTGCTTAAAGTTAAGTGTGTTTTAAGTACTCTGCTGAATGCCAGTGGACTTAAAGCACAAGCTTAAAGTGTTTTGCTATACTGAAAGTCTTATTTAGTCTCAAGAGGTTTATTATTTTACTGTTTCTCAAGCTCTTCAGCCCAAACCCTGCTACTGGTATCTACTTGTGTAAGAATATTATAGGGCTTCTTACTTGAAAGTGATCTTCAGTAGCCTTGCCACACATGTTAAGAACATTCAGAGAACTGGCACGCTTCATGCTGCAACCAGGATAGTGAACATGCAAGGATAAACCAATCAGAATAATTGAAAACTAAACTCTAAATACACAAGTATAATAATACTGAGGCAAACTTAAGGGAGTTTTAATATAACTTGTGAAACCTAATATGAAGTATGCTCTTTAAGAGAAATACTTTCTATAGTTACTTACATATATTTGCACATTTTCCTTCTCTCTTTTAATTCTAAGATATGTATCAAAATAATTGCCAGCCCCATAGTATTTAAGCACATTACGTGCTTTATGTTAATATCTTTAATGGCTCAAATTATGTGCTTCCAAAATGTGTCATCTTTCTGAATCAATACATTAATTTAACATATGCTCCACTTTAATGCTCATTTTAAAGTTATTTAGCTAATTTTAAAAAACCAAGCTATTTGGATGTAGTTGTTTAGGAAATGTTTGTGAAAAATATTAATACATATCAATAAATATATCCAATAAGTTGTACTTAACTAGTAAAAACTATGGAAAAACTTCCATTTACATAAATAAGGCAAAAATTAACAGGTTACCACAGACATTCCTTTTATAGCGGATTTTTTAAAAGCCTGCTAAGTCTATTTTGAAGTGAAGGACAATATAAGATTGTTGCTACTATTAACTTTTATCATGCTTGTGGCCATAACGTGCTTCAATCATTGGTAGTCTTAAAATGGTCTTCTGAAAGCAATACATCACAAAGATAATATAATCAATTTAAGCCCTTGTTATTTTAGAAGGGCTATTGCTAATCAAGATAATATAAAATAGTTAATACAGAGTTATCAACTTCTGTATTCTTGAGGATAAGGATTAATAATTGCTTTTATCTTGATTTTTAATAAGATTAATCAAACATCTACAACATTTAATACTAAAATGTTAAAATGTATATAACTTCAAATTTAAAGTTAGAGTATTAAATAGTCCCCAATGTCAGAAGATTTTGCTGAAATGGTACAATATGGATGTTTGCTATTCCTCACCCTAAATACCTGTATGTCCCTGAGGCTTTGGCTACACTCACACTTTACAGCGCTGCAAGTTTCACGCTCAGGGGTGTGAAAAAACACCCCCCTGAGCGCTGCAAGATACAACACTATAAAGCGTCAGTGTAATCAGAGCGGCAGCGCTGGGAGCGTGGCTCCCAGCGCTGCACACTACACCCGTAAAGGATGTGGTTTACATGCAGCGCTGGGAGAGCTCTGTCCCAGCGCTGCTGCTCTGACCACACTCACACAAATTTGAAGTGTAGCCATACCCTTAGAACATAGTGCTCTGTTCGCAGGAAATCACTGGATCTTTTATGGTTTCTCTGTTTCTAAAGGAGCACCTTAAATAAAATTATTTTGTCACACTATTAACATCAAAGTTAGGCCCCAATCCTGCAGTGTGATCTGGAGAGGTGGCTCCCTGCACCCATGTGTAAAGGTCTCTGCACAGCTCACATTGCACACTAAGTCAGTCATTAGTCCCACTGAAATCAACAGGACTACTCAGACATAACGGTAAGCATGCGCTTAAGTGCTCTTAAAGATCTGAGCCCAAGTAACGTGTTATGTCTGGAATGCTGAAACTAAAAAACCTATACAAATAAATGCAGGCAACAGCTGCACAATGGAAGCATACTACATTTTTAAAGCAATTAATTTTGAGAGGAGAATGCACATAATTTAAAATATGACAAGTGTTAGCAACAAAAAAGAAGCAATGAATCATGCATGGTTTATACCTCTCCGTTATTTATTTACATACAATATACAGTTATGGTTACTACACATGAAAGTCAAAGTATGTTAATTTGTAAAAACACACATACAAAACATCACAAATTAAAATCTCTTTTCAAAAAGTAAGAGCATAAAGGTTTATTAAAAACAAAATCCAAACTCCAGGAAAACAAAACAAAAAAAATACACAGGTACAAATCTACCCAAATGTCTTGTATACTTTTCCTCAAGTGCTAAAAAGGAACCTTACCAAAGAGATAGCATGACTAAGTTTCAACTTTTTAAAAGTTATTAGCAGCCAATTTACTTTAGAACTAAAATTAGATTTTCATCTACAGATGAAAATTAGTTTGGCAAATGCACTTGTAACTTTTTTCAAGTCAGAAACAGGACTAAAAATACTCAGAATACATGTATCATTCTTCTTTGTTGTAACAAACATATTTTAAAAAAGCTTTGCTTTTATTTTTGCTGTGGCAACTTAGCTAACCTGTTCTATGGTCAAATTTTAACATGGGAGATCAAAATCAGCAACTTATCAACAAAGCAAAATACATGTAAAATTAAAGATCTGAAATCAAATAAAAAGTAAATGTCCATGGTAAGTAGTTCACACCAAGTTTCAAGTACTGTATGCTTGTAACATCCAACTCTTACAGATCTCCTATCACCTTATCAAAAACATTTTAGCTATAAATAGTTTGCTGACAAGTGTTTTTTCCCTCCTTCCCTCAATTTTCTATGAATAGAGCTTTGGAACTCATCTATTCTTATTATTTATTACTCACTTGAAATCATAATCCTTGTTTGACAGCATGATCAAGGACTATGACTGTAAGTGAGGATAAATTAGCAGGAACAGGTGAACTACAAAGCAAAAACAGCCTTCACGGAAAATAGAAAAAAGAGACAGTGAAGGGAAGAGGTAGAGGTGGTGGTGAGAAGAAAAAACACGATTTCTCATGGAAAATCTTGAACAAAATTCTTTTTAGAAACTATTTTTCTGGTTACTAGATCTTTATATACACTAGCAATACTGTATTCAGTTATTTGCAACACCTTAAACACAAATGTGTGTTTATATAAAAATATATGCATCAAATTGTCATTTTTAAAAATCAAATGGCAGTAAAAGAAAACAGAGCAGTTTTAACTAAGTGTAGCAAATCACTATGGAAAGCAATGTTACTACCGGAAATGAAGTTGAAATAACCTATTATGAATAAAGAAGTCATTGGAAAGTATTCTTGTGTAAACATATGTACATATTTCACTAAATCCTATCCTCAATCGCACTTTTATGAGCTAGAAAGCCATGAAAGGGTTAAAAACATTAATTTTACAAACCATATAGTTAACTTCTTTCTAAAATAGCTAAACAAATGAAAATTAAGATTTTAAAAAGCTTTTATAATCTACAAAAACAAGGATTGTACAGATGCTCCCCGGATTACGCAAGACTCAATTTACACAAATTCACATTTACGGGAAAAGTTCCATAAGCCAGAAATAGGATTTTTTGAGTTGTGGAAATTTTTGCGTAACGTACAGGTATACGTTTTCTACTTATGCAAAATTTGAGTTACGCAAGGCTTTCCAGAATGGAACGATTGGGGGGGAAGGGGGCACGAGGTGTATCTGTATAGGTATTATCATCAACTTCCAGACAGAATTTGTACATTTATTAGTCAAAAGATTAATTTAAAAAAACTTGCCAGTACTGCAAAGTCATCCTAGGACCTCAAAATGAAACTTTTTTCTGGCACTACATGATCACCAGCAATGAAAGATTTTGAAATCAGAACTATTTGTGGAATATGTACATAACAGATAAGCTAATGAAGAATTTTACCTTCAAATATCAGACAATCTTTCAAAGAACACAGGACACTTTATGAACACTGGAAACCAAAGATGATGTTGGCACTTTAGCATCTGTTCTACACTAATTTTATCATTAGTATAAATACCAAACACATTTAGGTGGCATAGTGTCAAAAATATGATTCATCCTGATGTGGATAGATTACTTTTACTTACATGCATCACATATACAGAGGATGTTTACAGCAGATTGCAATGCCAAATAAATTAAGTGTGAATATTCAAAATATTGTAGAAAAACACCCTTTAGCTATTATTTAGAATGTATAACAAACAAGTTGTCCATATATTTCCCTATTATTAACTGCAGGAGACCAGGAATAGCAACCTGGTTCCCTAAAATGTTGAAAATCTTTCAAACTTCCCAAAAATATTGGGGGTAAAGGAAACAGTTGTTTTTATAAATTATAATTTATACCTAATAATGGTAAACCTGAGCAATATAGGGAGTTGATAAAGAATTGTATGTAAATGATAGAAACATTTATATATATTTTTTAACTATGGATGTTGGAAAAATAAGACTCATTCTGGGTTTGCATTTGCACTGTTTTGCTAAACTATCTTGCAGCTTGTATTTCTTCCATTATACCATTGTGTGTGGGTTTGTTTTTTCAAATTTCAGTCTCCTACTCTGCCTTAATTGAAAAAACACCGTTTCATTAACAGCTTACAGTGAGGTAAGTAATCAAAAAATGACATAGCAACAGAAATTATTTATATAGTATTATGGGTGTGCACAAAGCTTTACAAGCAGATAAAGAGTGCAGCAGATCTCCAATGGAGCTACAACAATTTACACCAGCTTATGATATGCCCCCCAAGTCCCTGTCCCAGCCCCAGACATCACACAGAAATTTAAATTACTACATAAATATTTCTAAGTGTATTTATCATATGGACTCACTCATTCAGATTGTTTTCCAGCAAATGAAGACAACCCAAATTCTCTTATTTAGAATTTTTAAGTAGAAACTCAATAAAGCAATGCTGTTCTAACAGCTGTATCTGGAAACCAAATTAGTTTGTTTTCCAAAGTGAAAAAAGTATTCAAGGCTAAACCTCATATGCTGCTAGAATTGGAGGGCTATTAAGGAAAAAGGTAATACTTATGCTTAATTCTGTGATGAATGTTTCAGTCTGCATAGTGCAACAGGTAAACAGGTGAACATATTGTTTTGCGCATCAGCAGGAATTATAAATACACTTAAAGCCGTGCAAATACACAGTTCTCTCCTCCCCCACCCCCTTCCAATTCAGTGGAAGTTTTGCCACTGACTTCAGTGGTGTGAGAATTTAATATACAATGTAGCTAATAGCATGTGGTAAAATTCTTGATTTAATGAATTTACAGAACATATAAATTCAATAGTTAAAAGAGTTTTTTTGAAAGTAGTTTCTGCCCTTTGAAATTTGGACGTTTCAGTAGTTAACCCTTCTTAGGACTTGTTTACACTTGAAACGCTGCAACTGCACCACTGTAGCACTTCAGTGTAGATACTACCTCAGGCTTAAGCTGACAGGAGGGGTTCTCCCATAGCAAAGGTGACCCATTTCCCAAGAGGCAGTAGTAAGGTTGATGGAAGAATTTTTCTATCGACCTAGTGCTGTCTACACCAGGATTTAGGTCAGCTTAACCATACTGCTCAGAGCTGTGGATTTTTCTCGTCCTTGAGCCACATAGCTGAGTTGACCTAACTTTTTAGTGTACTCCAGGCCTTAGTTTCTAAATGAAGCATGACTAAAAATGATTGTTTATGCTGACTTCCAGTAAACCGTTTCCCTCAACACTAAGGATTGAGAGGTAACATTTTGTTCGCTTTCTTTAACAGTAGCTTTCCACTTCTATACTCCTGATAAAGAGCAAGTTTAAAAGTTAGTAGAAAATTAATACATACAGTATGTGAAATGCATTCTGTTTATATAGAACCAGATTCTTAGATTTAAAAAGTCTGATGTCAAATTGTGTTAACACTGAAGTTTATTTTTAATAAATTAAATATTCATAATGCTATGCTAGTCTTGAGTTCTACTAAAGCAAAAAATAAAAAACAAAATCCCAAAACCAAACAACCTTTGCCCACACACACACACACCTTTTTCCAATACCATACTTAAGAATAAAGTATGGGGAACTTAATTTATTCTCTGGGAAAAGAGAAATTTAGCAATTTAATAAAGTGCACCAATAATACTCTTGACTATATAAACATGTTCTAAATAAAGCTTTTTCTTAGAGGTGCCATCATGCTAAGCATCTCCCTTTAAGAAGTTGCAAGTTCTGTTAAAAAACAACAACTGAACAATAAATACTAAAAACAAATTCATTTTTTCCACTGTTAATATTAAGAAACTGTCAGCACAGAGTTAAATTATTCCCTATATCACTTTTCAGTAAGGAACACAATATGTTTAAGACCTTTATGAACTACAATTCTGCGTGCAGTAAAGATAATAACCACAAGAGGCAAGGCTACCTTGATCAGTGCTAGGCTACAAAATGGGCAGGATCTGGGAGCACAGCAGCTCATCTAAGAATAAATAATTACCCAGGATTCTTTGGATCACTGTCTCGTGAACTTCCTCCCTTCAGCTTTCTAACCAGCTTCTCACTGCTGCGTCTAATTGAAGCACGGAGCTTGCTAAAGGAACCACTGCGTTTTAAAGATCCAGTGCCGTCCTGAAAAAAATTTGAACAAATGTGAAACTGCAACAGTTTTTGCCCCTCCCCCAAAGCTGAATTAACAACACCAACCACAACAACAGTCAAAATATTTATGTTCTGTTACTGTTAGGTAATAGTGCCAAATTATATAAATATTTTAAAATGCCATATAAATTGTATTTTATCAAGAAGATTATTGTCAGTATTCAGACTTATCAGTGCCTACTTATCACAAGGATTTCAGAAATATGAAAATCTGTTCAATTTATGGCTAAAATAATCTCAAAGCATACATGATTCACAAATGCATACCAACACCTTCACCACCACCACCACCACCACCACCACATTTCATGTTTACGTTGATGCAGTCATATGGGAAAGGTGAGTCCAGTATCAAGCAAAAGCATTCTATCAAGGTCTGAATGAACAAACTATTTTATTATTTTTTTCCAACTATCTAGGTCATGTGCACTAAACATATTTAGTGAATTCCATAAGTTGAGTTTATTAAAAATTTAGGAACCATTTATGATCAGAAAATTATATATATATTTAGATTCTTATATTTCAGTTTTACTTTCACCATGTTTCAGAAAAATATAAAACAAGATGAAATGATAACTTTTTGCACATTAAATTCACATTTTATGCCACAGAAGTTTCTAACTCTTAAGTACAGATATCAAATTTGTATGCCAAAGAATTACTGTTTTCTCTTAAAAATCAACAGTTTAGTAAGATAAGTAACCACTTGCTACTTCTAGAAATCCTACATGGCTACTGTTTGAAAGGAAGGACTGTAAAAGGAGAAAGTACAACTAAGCAGACAGAGACAGACATCAGTTGGAGTGAGTTTATTAGAGAAAGACAAATACACAAATCACTGAACACCAAGATTAGTAGAGAAAAGCATAATTGCCAAAATTTCACACAAAGACTAAACAGCAATGCTACTTTAGAATAATCATAAGTGAAGACATTCAGCGTTCCATATTGATGTTAACCACACTATAGATCTCTAAATACATTTTAAAGCACTTGGAGCACATGCCTTACTTTTACGTTTTATTCTGTAAAGGTCACCATCATGCTATTTTAATAATACCTTGTGTGATACTTTTAACTACCTTTTTCATAGTGAACAGCTACTTATAAAGTTCATTCTTACTTTTTACTTAAGTATTACACAGCAAATGGTTGTAACAACGCATTTTGTATGACTAGATACATATCTAGCAAAGCTACACATGTACAGAAATAAGAAACTGAATAAAAGACAGTAGCACTGAAGGAATAGCCAGTTTACAAGGAAGTGTGGCTCTGATAAAAATCGTAAGGGATTTGCTAAAACACAGCAGTCAGTACTGAAGAGAGAAGTTAAAGCTTGAAGATGGTGCACGCCCGTCATGCAGGAGACAGTATAAGAATCACAAAAGGCATCTAGGCCTGTCGGACAGAAATGGAGAGAGAAAAACTGAATGAAACTGTTGGGAAAAGTTCAACAGTTTTCAATTTTGAACAGTTATGTTTACGGTATTTCTAGGTCATATGCTGGAGGTCTTTTTTTAAATTAAAGATTTGGGATTGCACCTCTAAGTGCTGCCATTCACAGATCCTTGTAATTACCCAAAAGGTAGCTGTTTGTTTACATACTTTAACCTATTTCATTAACATGAATCATACAAAAATTACCAAAAGAGATCCAGTCTTTTATTAAATTAATAAGTAATTTATTAAAGTAAATAAGACAAAAGCAGATTTTTAAAACCAGAAATTGCTTTTATATTATAAAATTATGTGTAATATATACAGAAGAAAGAATGATTGAAAAGAATACAAAAGCCAAAATAAAAAGGAAAAACTTAATACAAGATTTAAAAGAAATGAACAGAACAAGGTGCATTCATTTAAGCTTTAACTTCTGTCAGGAATTTTTGTCTCCACAACACTAAAAAGGAAAAGGGTTTCCCTTACCCCTCCAAACAAAATTCCATCTACTTCTTTGAGATAATAAGAATCCATTGAACTGCTGATGTGTTATCATGCATATATTTTTAAAAATTAAAATTCATAAGGAAAATACTGTAACCCAAGTTTCCACACACTGCCCTGCCGAATGGACCTCTACGTTGAACTGAAAGAACCACCTACAGAAGTGACAAGGTAGTTGAATTTTAGGCTTTCCATTCTCAACTCTGGGAAAATGGACAAGGATATCAATTAATATTTTTGTTTAGTGATGATGGCATCTCTCTGTGGGAAGTAGAGTGAATACCAATAAAAAATAATTTTACAACAAGATGCCCTACTACTAGTGATTGAAAACTAACTGGGAGTTGCAATCAAATCTTCACCTGATGACAGAGGTCTATTATCAAATTAGATTTTATATTTTGTTTAGAATTACTTAAAGACCTTCCAGGTAGAATGATTCAAGAAGTGCTTATGGAAATTCAGCAGCTTTGAATCTGAACTCTATTTTAGATACATGATTCCATGAATAAAAAGTCAAATTATTCCTTGTATTTTAAAAGAGGTATGTTCACATCAACAGTTCTCAGGTTAGCTGGCATTTCAGCTTTATAGTCACTATATAAAAAATATCCTTCGGTTTTTGAGACAGAGAGCAAAAGCTCAGGCTTATCTGGAGAAGTCAGTATAAGAAAACATTTTTAAAATGTTTATGAAAGCAATTCTCTAACAACAATTTCAAATGGTAAAATTTTAAAACTGATAAAAAGTTACAAGAACAGTGTATTGTTCCATAAATATTTGCAAGTTTTAAAAGTAAGTGCTGGTAAACAATATACATTACATCAGTTTTACTAAACAATGTGTGCGTCTTAGTATTTAGCTACAGATTTGTTAAAAATAGACTTTTCGGTTCCTCTAGGACACTACCCCAAAGCATACAGTTCTTGTCTAAGCTATACGACATGTGGGAAGTTACTTTAATTGCAGTATCCTCTTATTGTGTATTGTATACCCTCATAAAATTACTACTCTTGTCCACTGCTGGTCAAAAACTGTAGAAAATTTCTCAAATTTAAAAATAATTTTAACTACTCTATAAATTGCACTCTCTCTAACCCTAACACTGTTTTGTCTGACAGCCAAATTCTTGAGCCACCTGAAGAGTACAGATGCACATCAGAAGGTGGTGTTTTGTTTTGTTTTTTTAAAGTAAAACAGGCACTTTCTTTGGTCTCTGTAAACAAAGTAAATTGCCTATAATAGAAATTCAACAGTACTTCCTGTCTGAGAAGCAGAGTATCTGTGTGGAGAGAAGAGATAAGGGAAAGGTAACACCACATCCTACAGGTACAGAAAAAAACAGCATTAAAATAAGGTAGAAAAACAATGCCAGGAAGTTTCCTGTTTCACTTGTGTTGAACAAACTCTCTCAAGTGAGAAAAAAAATGTGGACTGTGAATAGTCCCATGTATATCAGAAAAAGCGATGCCACATTTTTTAAATGAATGGTGCAATTCCCAGACATTGTAAAAATCAACACTTCCTTAATTCTGGTCCCTAAAGGCAAATTAATATTTTAGGTCAACAGATTTTTATCAGTTAGGTTTCATTCAAATATTGACCTAGAAATACCATTTTGTATTTTTCCAGAAGGTTCTTTATCATTCCAAAACCTGCATGCTTGTTTTAATTAAAAGCAAAACAGTAGAAAAAAGGTTTTATTCACTCAGAACACACAAAGGCATGCAAAGTACGGCAGAAATTTAGGGAGGAGTACAGTACACAGTTCTAATCCTGAGTGGACAAAATTAAGATAAAAGGAGTTATCAAACTTATTTTGGGGACACTAATAATGCAACATTAATTATTCATAACAGATGCTGATTGATTGTCTTGGCACGGAGAATACCAGTGCCAATGAAATGTCATTTGATAAATGACAAAAGCAACCAAAGATGAAGAGAACATTCTCCGCACAAACTCAGCAAGTGTAAGTTTTTACAAAGTTGGCTTTAGGATCTTAAAGCCTCTTATGAGTGACTGGAAAACTGTTGTAAGAGAAATGAACTTTAGAAGCATTCCAGTTTATAAAATAGGATAAACACCCTAAAGCAAAAGTAAAAGTAGCCAGACAAACCTATCACTACAGCAATTTGGCAAAATGTATCAGTGCATTTAGCAGAACTATAGCTTATAGTGAATTAACAGTTTGACTGCCTGCACTAAGTACATCCCCTTGGCAGCAACAGAATACGCAATAAGAAAGTTAGTAACCAGAGCAAACAAAATTAAGTAAACAGTATACCTAAAAGCATGAAAGACATAACAAAGGGTAGAAAATGCACAGGTAATCACATATTACAAACATATCTATTTTTAAAAGTTTTTGTTGTTCTAACTGGTGACACAGGAATTATGTTAGGTAGTGGAACAAGACATCACAAGACAGAATAAGGCCTCACTTTAATCATAAATTCTAAAAGAGTGCATAGGAAGTGGAGATATACATTTCATTTTAAAAATGTATCTTTGCTGTCAAGTTGCCATGAACCAGCAATGACAGCACATACAAAACGTATTATGGATCACCCTTCTTCTATGACTGGAAACAAAAAAGTTACACATCATTCTCTCTGACAAGGTTGGGAGAGGGGTGACTGGAGTTGTTTTTAAGTCAGACTGATTATTTTTATTTACTTTAAAAACCACTGATGTTTTAATATTCCTAATTCCATAGTGGCACCTGCTGGACACATTTAACCTACAGGCAAGGATGATATAAAGAAAGCAAATAAGCAGAAGTAAATTAATTGCCAGTTTATTGAGGAAACCACAGACTAGGGATAATGCACCCAACACACACCATGACACTCAATCAGCATTCAGATGCTCATAGTTAAACCCAGCTGCTTGAAATTCCTAAATAAATTTTTACTTTTCAGGACAAAAAATATTGTGGACAATTTAAAAGAGTAGCAAAATATAAAGAATTTACTAAATGCAAGATCTTATTCTTTAATTCTTAATTCTGCAGAATTATGAAGTGTAAAGTAGATTAAATAGGAAAACTACTTTGAAAACACAATGGAATGACAACTGGACACCTGTTACAATGGTAAATTTTCTAGACTATTTTCTTCAACTGTGTACTGTACTTACCCCATTCCATTCTACGCTCATACTCACTTCCTCGCCTCCATCAGGGCCACTTTCGTACTTTACCACATCTACATTGAGGCTTTCTCGGCTTCGCCTTTTTTCTATGCTCTCGGGGTCATTTAGCACTTCAGCAACTCTCTGTTTGTGAACATTGTCAAGACCCTGTGAGGCAGGCAAAGGGGGAAAAAGTGTCTTACTTACTCAATATAGGTTTTAATAATGTATAGTATCATAAATATTCATGGTAACCAGGTTAACGAAGAAATCATACATGGTAACCAGGTTAACGGAGAAATCAGTGATAACATTTAACTCACTCTGAACTTAATACCATTTTCAATACTTTATAACTGATCTATTACAAACATCAATGCAACACAAAGCAAAGCAATTGGACTGAGCACAGGCTTGGGAGCTAGGAGACTTGGGGGTTCTTCTCCTGACTGTCAGTGACTTACCTCAAGCATTTCACATATCTGCTTGGTATTAAAGCGCCTGTAAGATCACTAAGATGGAAACACATGCTCTCTTTTCCTTGGTTTTCCCAGATGTTAAATGGGGTTAGTAATGTTTATTTATCTTTGTAAAGAACATTGAGTTCATCTTTAAAAAGCCCTACACAAAGTTTCATTTAAAAAACCCAACCAACTGTAGGATAAACTTTCTATTAAAAAGTGTTCCCATGTACTGAAATTTTAACAGTAATTAATATTATGAAAATTTAATTATAACCATATGATAGGATCAAAGTAGAGATGGAAGAGAGGGACTTTATTGATTCCAATCTTTTGCCAGTGCAACACACATTTTCCTGATAAAGGATGCATCAGGTACATTTTCTGAATTTCTAAAAGGATTAATCAAAGAAATATAAAGTACGTTAGATACAAAAAACTACACTAAAAATATCAAAGTTGCTAAGACAACAAATCATGTCAGGTAATGCTAAAAGTAAGCTTGCAAGCTTAATTTGAGCTATTGTGCATATGCACTATGACAATCTTATCCAGCATCAAAGTGATGTTTGTTGCTCAGCCAGAAACAGAACCCAGCTCAGTACATTTGTCACAAGGGAACATCTCTTCTCTTCTTGCAACTTTCTGCCTCATTCACTGTCCATCTTGTGCAGTGAACGAAGGATGGGTCAAATAGTATATAATCACACAAAGATCATCATAATATACAGACACAAGGAGGCTAAGTCACACAGAAAACATTAATTTGGGCATTTCTTAATTTTGAGTACTTACACTTTGTAACTGACATTTTAAAAGTAGCTTTTTGTATGCAAATACCTAGTTTTTTAGAAAAGTAAACTGAAGAAACAAATTCCATCAAGTGGAACCATAATGATGCCTTGTATGGGTCATTAACAGGATTGAAACCCAAAACCTTTAAATCAATTACACAGACCTTTATTACTTGAGCTAAAGGTGTAATGAACTTCCTGCACTAGCAGTTTGTAATCCTCTATGTCCATCAGTCACTAGAGGTGGACATGACACTTCACCAGTGGCTTACTCAACCCTTTCAGACAGCACACAGAAGTCTGGAATCAAAAGCCTGGGTACTATTGCTGGCTCTGGAGGGAGTGGGGTTCAGTAGTTACAAAGAGTATAGAAAAAAGTAATAGATTTCGCACATTTATTCTAAAAAAGCAGTGTGAATTCCCCCAGCACAGGGGAAGCTCAAGACCATGATAAAGGCTGCGTGCCTGTCACAGAGATCACAGAAAATGTGACTTTCCATGACCTCCGTGACTTCTGCAGCTGCCAGCAGCAGCAGTTTCAGTGTGTGGGAGGAGGCTCGGGGCTGGGGAAGGGTTTGTGTGCAAGGTGGCGCTTACCTGGAGGACCGGCTCCCCAGCTCCCACCAGCATGTCCCTGCAGCTCCTAGGCAAATGGGCCACGGGGCTCCATGCACTGCTTGCAGGTGCCGCCTCCAAAGCTTCCACTGGCTGCAGTTCCTGGACAATGGGAGCTGTGGAGTTGGCACTTGTGGTGGACAGCGTGTGGTGCCCCCCTGGCTGTCCCTCCCCATATGAGCTGCAAGGACACATGGAGCTAGATAGGGAGTCTGCAAGCCCCGTCTCCCTTTCCATCAGCAGGGGTCCGAGGCCGCACACCGCCCTCCCTCTAGCACCACCCTATACCAAGTTTCAGTTAGGGGTTGTCATGGTATAATTCCCCACTCTGAACCTTAGCGTCCAAAAAATGGGGTACCAGCATGAATTCCTCTAAGCTTGATTACCAGCTTAGAACCTGTAGCGCTGCCACCAACCAGGAATTCCAGCGCCTGGTACATGGCTGGTCCCCCCCAAGACCTTGTCCGGGGAACCCCAAGATCCAGACCCTCTGGATCTTATCACAAGGAAAGTAAACCCTTTCCCCCATCGTTGCCTTTTCCAGGCTTCCCCTCCCTGGGTTACCCTGGAAGATCACTGTGATTCAAACTCCTTGAATCTTAAACAGAGAGGAAACTGCACCTTCCCCCTCCTTTTCTCTCCCCCTCCCAGACTCTTTCTGTGTTAGAATTACTGTCTCTCTCAGGGAGAAATTAGCCTCTCTCTCCCCCTTCCCTCCTTTCTCCCCACCAATTCCCTGGTGAATCCAGACCCCGTCCCCTGGGGTCTCACACCAGAATAATAAAAAAAAAAAAATCAGGTTCTTAAACAAGAAACTTTTAATATAAAGAGAGAAAAAACAGTAAAAATTATTTTTGTAAATTTAAGAGGATTGAGTACAGGTTTTTCAGCTATAGACACTGGGAATAGCCCTCCCAGCTAAGTATAAAGTACAAATTAATCCTTTTAGCAAAATACAAATTTGAACTCCTTCCAGCCAATATTGCACATTTGCAAATAAAGATAACAACATGAAGCCTAACTCGCATTATCTATCTAGTTATTATTTTTAAACTTATAAGAGCTGTATTTGGAGAGATGGGAGAGAACTGGTGCAGTCAGGTTCATCTCACAACCCAGAGGAACACCACCAAAAACTAACAGCACACACAAAAACTTCCCCCCCTCAAGATTTGAAAGTATTCTGTCCCCTGATTGGTTCTCTGGTCAGGTGACAGTCAGGTTCACTGAACTTGTTAACCCTTTACAGTCAAAAGAGACAGAGTACTTCTGTTCTATTAACTTTTACTTACTTGTTTATGACGGGGTATACAGTAAAAGTCATGGACAGATCACAGGCCATGGATTTTTGTTTACTGTCCATGACTTTTACTAAAAATGTACCAAAGACTAAAATGTAGCCTTAACCATGATATATGGCCATATGCTGCCACACTTGCAGACCCCCGTTGTAGGAGTATGCTGGGGCAGGAAGTGGAATATTAGGGAAAGCAGGGGACGTGGCTGCAACACTCTGCAATTCTGGACTGTGAGCCAACAGACTGCTGTAAATTAGAGCATCCCACAAAGCTCCTTTAACTTATTCCAGGGGCTGCACCAGCCCCCAAGGCAGCCCACAACCCAGAAGGCATATATGTGGCTTAAAGAGCCACGTGAGAGATGCAATACCAGGTTCTATTTCCAGTTCTGACAGAACAGAATATGTGCAACCTCATTTACCCAAATATAAGATGAAGAGAATTATACTTTACTGCTTGACTTGCTCAATAAGAAATGCAAATTGCACAAGACTTCATTAGTCCACGAAAGAGATGAGACTTGAAGCATAATCTCTTCCTGGAGTCCAGCAAATCTCGGTAGTGAAAGTAAACTGAAACAGGATGGGGCAACCTCAGCACACCAGCCAAGGAGAAGTGCTGCTGCCTCAAGCCTAGGAGGAGAGGGGGAACTCTCTCTACTTTTAGCATAAGATGGTGGCTGTGCCAACTCTGTTTCCCCTTTACTTTAACATGTGCCTTTCATCTAGACCAAAAGAGCAGTGACAGCTGCTGTTAATGTATCAATCCCCACATCTGAAACTAGCTCTGTGCATGTGAATGTAGCTGGCATGTTTTGGAGCTCTGTGGGACTACAGAATGCTCCATACAAATGGAATATTCAGGGATTTCAGCTGCAAACCTTTAAGAAATTCTATTGAGCATATGCAAAGGGTGATTTTCAGACGCTTATTACTAAACCATATCTGGGTTGATTCTTCTGGGACATCAAAAGGTATTTCTTTGATCTCAGAAGGAACTCTCCACCAAATGTCAAATTCTGCTCCAAAATCTGAAGAGCTCTAGAGCTCTCCAAAGAAATGGTTGGAACTTTGTTTTGTCAATAGTTTTTGTTTGTTTTTTTTTGAAAAAAATATTTTCACCTAACCATATTCTCAAAAACAGCTGACCCCTTGCTGCTGAAACATTTAAAAAAATCCAGCCTGATGTAGTGAGAAAGCATAGAAAAAAAATTCTGCCAGACTTTAACCATTCAGGCTAAATTATAATGGTGGTTTATAATGCTAAGTCTTAGGCAAACAGCTATAGGCCTACCTGCCAGTTATGCTTATAATTCCTTATACTCATTGCCATTTACTCTGGTTATTTATGTTATAACTTTTCTAATATGCATGTAAATCACATGAAGTGATATTAACCAAATCAGAACTAAATACCAAGTAGAAGTTTGTTGCTCAGGAGCCAATACACATACAGAGAATTTATTCACCTCGTGCAGTAAAAGGAGTTGTTTGAGATGGCTGTCCCTGAGAGTGGTCCACTTCAGGTGCACTTGCACCCTGCACCTTTATAACAGATTTTTGGTAGAGGTGCCCATTCAGCCCGTCCATGCACCCCATACATCCCCATCCTGCAATAAGAAGCTATATGGGCTGCATGGGCAAACTGCCCTCAACTCCTTCTCCACCAGAAAGTCCCATAAGGATGACTCCAAAGCAGAAGGGAAGAAGGCAGGTAGTGGAGCACCAACAGAGGGACACATCTCCAAGAACTCCAGTTACTACACAAGGGGCATAACCTCTCTTTCTTTAAATAGTGTCTCACTGTGTGCTCAACTTCAGGTGACTCCAGATCAGTATTCCCCTAAAGATGCAGAATGTTCAGTGCAGAGTCCAATACAGAAGAGAACTAACTTGCCCAGGGATGCATCTGATCTTTCCACAGACACCAGGACATTAACAATTAGAAAAAAAAAGTATGAAACAGAAGACCAAGTTGCCACTCTACATATGTCTACTTCCTTAAGTAATGCAACTGATGTAGAAAGTACTCTTGTAGAATGTGCTAAATATCTTGAAGGGGGTTGGACATGAGTTCTATCATACCAGTCTTAATACAACCAAAGATCCACTTTGACAAACTTCATTTCAAAATTACCAAACCCTCATTCGTATCCATTATAGACAGAAACAGGAGATTTTCCTAAATGGTTTGGTCCTGTCTAGGCAGAAAGTTAACACGCTCCTTACATACAGAGTATGGAATATAGCTTCTTGACTAATCTGATGTTGTTTTGGGAAGAAAACCAGGAGATAACTGGTTTGATTAATTTAGAATTCTAAGGCCATTTTAGGTAAGAATCTTGGATGGGCCTGTAGCAACACTTTCTCTCTGGAAAACACCGTAAATGGGAAGAGTCTGCCATTAAAGCCCTCAATTCTCCCACTCTTTGGGAAGAAGAGAAGAGATCACTATCAGACAGGCAGTCTTCATAGATAAATCTTACAACAAACATCTAGCCAGAGGTTCAAACACATGCTTCATAAGGTGATTGAGGACTAGGTTCAGGTCCCAGTTAGGAGCAGGGTTTCTGACTTGTGGGAAAGACAAAGGGCAAGCTAAAACCTTTAGCCAGGAGTCAAAGTTGATTGGCAATCACCTGTCAGGGGCAAGAACAGATGGAGCTACATTTTAGCAAGGAACAACATGGAACCTCTTTCCCCATGAGATTCCATGTCTCCGTCCTCACAACAGAAAGGAACTTTATTTAGGGGTGACCCTCAGGAAAATGTATTTTACAAGGTGACTGGACTATAAAAAAGTGAGGGGTAAAACCACCACAGATTCTCTCTTCTCTCTCTCTCTCACACCCACTCAAGACAACTAAGGAACCAGTCCTTTGACTTCAGGGAGGGGGGCAGTATCCTGACCTGAGAATTTGCTCAGCAATGTTGCTGGAAACATGTGGTAAGGATTTTACCTTGCACTAAGTCTAATTTAAAGTTATAGATACTAGAAAGCGAGTTATCTTTATTTCTCTTGTAACCCTTTCTGACTTTAATGCCTTATACTTGTACTCGTTTCAAATGTCTCTCTTGGAAGTTAAATAAAATTGTTTTATTTTTTTAATCAAAAACTAATCCAGTGTTGTGTTTAAACTGAAATAGTAACTCCAGTTAAACCAGTAAACTATTGAATATTGACCCCTTACAGGGCCAACAGACCTATAATATCTGAACTGTCCAAGGGTACGTCTACGCTACGGGATTATTCCGATTTTACATAAACCGGTTTTATAAAACAGATTGTATAAAGTCGAGTGCACGCGGCCTTATTAAGCACATTAATTCGGTGGTGTGCGTCCATGGTCCGAGGCTAGCGTCGATTTCCGGAGTGTTGCACTGTGGGTAGCTATTCCATAGCTATCCCATAGTTCCCGCAGTCTCCGCTGCCCCTTGCAATTCTGGGTTGAATCATTGTCGGGGGTGGTTCTGGGTAAATGTTGTCACTCATTCCTTCCTCCGGGAAAGCAACGGCAGACAATCATTTCGCGCCTTTTCCCTGGATTGCCCATGGCAAACGCCATAGACTCGGAACCATGAGCCATTCAGCTTTTTTTTTTTTTTTTTTTTTTTTTACAGTCACATATGTGTGCTGGATGCCGCGGACAGAGGCGGAGTACTCCAGTGCTACACAGCAGCATTCATTTTGCTTTTGCATTTGATAGCAGAGCCGGTTACCAGTCGTTCTTGTTACGTCTGCTGCCAGGGTAAACTGGCTAATGAATAGCTTATCGTGTGCCTCTCTTGTTACTAATCTGTGCCTGATCGTGCTCGGTGCTCCGGGGTTGCTTGAGATCGGGTCCTCTGGGGGGGCGGGCAAAAGCAAAACTGGGAACTGGGACTCCTTTGATCGAAGTTACCTCTCTTTTATTTGTTTCTAATAGTTTAATCAAGCCAGGTCCCCTGTGCCATTGTACGTATGGGACAAGTGTCTAGGAGATAACAGTGTAAATCATGAGAGTCACTCAGCCTGCTCCGTTGGTGTCAATCCTGCAGAAGGGATGAGCTACATGCATTCGATGGGGTGCTTTGGTGACCTGCCAAACAACCCAGCCGCTGTTTTCCCTCCTCCCCACCTTCCTGGACTACTGTGCCGTGTCCCCCCCCTTTTTGTATGGAGTTATAGAGAATTGTAAAATAAGGAAACAGTGACTTGTTAGTGAGATAAAATGAGGGGGAGGCAGCTCCTGGGGCATATGACAGTCCAGGCAGACATTAAAGGCTTGTGGGGAGAGTGAGCCTCCGCATCCACTGCTATGATAGTCCAGGCAGTATGAATCTTTTCTTTATACATGAAAGGGAGGGGGCTGATTGAAGTCAGCCCATTTTTGCTAGATGAAGCAGTTACAAGTCGTTCTGTCCATCTACTGGGAGTGACCAGGAATCATTTCTTATTTTGACCCAGGCACCCCCCCGGCCTGGCTGCTCACCTCAGGCCAGCCACCAGAGTATGATGCAGTTATCAAGCATTGAGCACTCACAGCTGGCTAAAGAACCGTTACACGAGTCCTCTATGTACATCTGCACACGTGGAGGCACGAAGGGAGCTGTTAGCAAAAGACAGGTCGTATGTAAGTTTCGTGGCGTGGTTGTAGTTTCGACTGAAATTAAGGCCCCACGATAGACTTCCTCGTATCTCTTTCTTTTCGAATAATTGCGACTACGCGGATGAGACTGAAGTTGGAGCTATAAAGCATAGTGCCAGCAGTTAGATACAAATAAACCGTGTGATACTGTGCACCACTAAGATGGTTTTTTTACGTATTATAACTGGCTTCACTGGAGTTGCAGCATCGCGCTCTCCGCCAGTCATTCAGGATATAATATACCACAGTGAACCTATGTTGTGAATACCTGAAAGAAGCATAGAAAACGATTTCTTTCCCTTTGCTCTCTCATGTCCGCGCTTGGGGCGCGGGAGCGGAGGAGTAAAATTAAGGAGCTATTCCCTGACCATGTCTGGACAATGAGTGTGTGACTCTACTAGCCACTGGTAAAGCTCATGCAAGAACTGCTAAATAGACTTCTTTCGAGAGACTCATCCTACGCTGTCGGCATTGGGATAGGACTGGTCTGCTCTAGTACCCGCCCACCTCCATGAGCGTCCCATATTGAGTCCTGGCTTCCTTTACGCTGTCACGCAGCATTGTGAAGCCTGGAGATGGTTCAGATCTTTGGCATTGTTCTTTCTGTAATCCGGAGCTTTGTATAAGACCAGAATTTAGTCTGCTCAGACAGTGATTCAAGATCCAGTATCTCCTGTACGGTCCATGCTGGAGCTCTTTTTGGATTTGGATGGACTGCACCACCACCTGTGCTGATCAGAGCTCCACGTTGGGCAAACAGGAAATGAAAATCTAAATTTCGCGGGGCTT
Source organism: Chelonoidis abingdonii (assembly GCF_003597395.2). Lineage (NCBI taxonomy): Eukaryota > Metazoa > Chordata > Testudines > Testudinidae > Chelonoidis > Chelonoidis abingdonii. The sequence continues at coordinate 134,065,557 of NC_133772.1, read as the reverse complement.
TTCCTGTTTACCTGGCCACAGCATCCGAGTTCAGATCGCTGTCCAAAGTGGTCACAGTGGTGCACTGTGGGATATCGCCCGGAGGCCAATACCGTCGATTTGCGGCCACACTAACCCCAATCCGATATGGTAATACCGATTTTAGCGCTAGTCCTCTCGTTGGAGGAGTACAGAAATCAATTTAAAGAGCCCTTTATATCTATATAAAGGGCCTCGCATGTGGACGGGTACAGCATTAAATCGGTTTAACACTGCTAAAATCGGTTTAAACGCGTAGTGTAGACCAGGCCTAAGAGAGGGCTCAAATGCACATTTTAGGAAATTCAGGACTAGGAGTGTGTTGGGGTCATGCAGCAAGAAGTAACCAAGGCTCCTGGAAACCAGAGGGCGACTGGTGTGTTGCTGAAAGGCTGCTGAGGTCAGAGTTGGAGGACTAGGACTGCAACTATGCACAAGCAGCAGAGAATCCTGTGGCACCGCTCCAAAATGTCTGTTAGTCTATAAGGTGCCACAGGATTCTCTGCTGCTTTTACAGATCCAGACTAACACGCCTACCCCTCTGATACTCAACTATACACAGACACTCAGGGTGTGACCTGCATGCTGTTCGTCTGTCTGTGAGCAGCCCCGTTTGGGAGCTACCACTGCAAAGCACTGTGAGGCACCCAAGGTTTCAAGGCAAGTGGTATGGACTGCAACCTGGAATGTGACAGGTACCTGAACACCTGTGTTACTGATGGTAACAAAGACTGGCCCAGGAGAGACTCTGTGAAGGGTGGCTTCAGTACTGATGTAGCTGACCCCATGTGCTGGACACGCAGGAGTGCATCAGTTACAATTCCCTCAGTAGTATATGAGGTCTAGCCATCCTTGGTACAGCTGACTTCCTCAGTATTGGTACTGAGCATTGCTCCTGGACGGGCTTATAACTCTTTTCACCCATATCGCCAGTTAGGGTCTGGGTACCCAAACCTGGTACTTGAGTCTGCCTTAGATTGAGGTTTTTTTCTTTGCCTTTGCAGTACCAGCATCACTCAGAGCCTACATGGAACTTCTCTTGGGACCTGAGTTCTCCATAGTCCTCTTGTGTCAGTGACACAGTGCAAATTTACTCCCTACCTCCTTCTGTTTAGAGGAAGATCCAGATGAGGACTTTGGTGCAACAGAAGTACTTAGCGCCACGGTACTGTCTACCTCTCTCAGGGTTTCTGGTGACGAGATCTTGATGTGGACAGAGCAATAGCAGTACTGGAAGGTCTATGTACAGTGAGATCCTTTTGCCCCTGGATCTGAAGCTGGATGTAAGCCTTCCTCCATCATTAGACATTTAAATTTGGTTTCCCTATTTTTGAGGGATTTACCCTTGAGGGATGTGCAGATCTTGCACTTACTAGGAATATGGGTATCCCCAAACACTGGAGGCACTGGGAAAGCCTGTCACCGATTGGAATAGCCTCACAGCAGAAGAGGCACCTCTCAAATCCTAGGGAACCCACCATTCCCAAGAAAAAATGAGGCACAATCCCAAGTAGGGGAAGTACTAAAAGAATATCTAACTATATCTAAGAATAAAAAGATTTTTTTTATTAATTTTAATTTTTTAAGGGCAAAAAGGGAAAGAAAAAGACAAAGGAAACGCTAAAAGGTAAATAACTATAAAACTATCTATCTAAATGCTAAACAGAGAATAGGCACTCATTGCAGACTCCATTTCAAGCAAACAGTGGTTGAGAAGATACAGGCTAACCGCTCTCAGTTTAGTGCCACATAGCCTCAGCATGGTGCATGAGAATATATGGGGTGCATGTGAGGGCTGAACAGGCATTGCTACCAAAAAATCTCCAATCAAAGGTGCAGGGCACAAGTGCACCTTAAGTGGAGCACCCACAGGGACGCTGCTTGAAGAACTGCTATTTTACTTTAAAATCTCACTTCGATTAAAGATATATCGAAGACCTTACGCAGGAGCATTTTTGCATATTAAAACGGGATATCTCAAGATTTTTTCTTCTCTATCACCTTTCTTCAAGCTTACTGGTTTTGTCCTTTTCTACTTGGCAAACACTCAGGTTTTCCTTCTGTTTGTCATGGAGGAATGGATTGGATACTTCTTTGTGTGTCAAACAATCAATGTTGATGTCATCAGCACATTTTGGGGTATAAGGTTTGTCAGTAACTCCTTTGCTCTTGCCTATTCCTGGCAGTCTGCTTCTACAGCAAAAAAAATACTGCAGGATCAGGATCATATATTAATAGGTTTCAAAACATCTCAGCTACAAAATCAGTGTATTTAAAACGGAAAGAGGTATTTTATCTGTAAGATATGGCCTGCCATATTTTGACTAACATTTTTTGTTCTGAACTAGTTTACTTGTAGTTTGAATTACAAAGTTCCACACAAAATCATCATTTTACAAGAAAATTCCTTACTTTTCTATTACCACCAAAATTACTAAATTATTAAAAACTGAATTTCAAGAGTTTGTGTTCAACTGATTACTCACCATGACCTTCAAATCTTTTGCTGATAGAATCCCCCATTCTGCAAGTATGGACTACATTCTTTTTTCATAGATGTATACATTTATAGCCATATTAAAACACAAACATACACTCAGCTTTCCTTTTCCTTCAAGATAAACAAACAAACAAACAAACAAACAAAAACACCCTTTCTTCTTCCCACATGGAAAGATGAGGTAGTCATTTGACAGGTTTTAGGATTTGAGAATTTCCAAAAATATTCATTATAGACACCAGACCCAGGTCTTGTTTTCATTAAGAGAGTTACAAAAGTTCTTCCTCAACAGATTGAAGAGACCTCGTATCAACACACAGAAGTACTGGAGAGAGAGTTCACCAACCAAGGCTCCTCTCTTGATCTCTCCCTAACATGGTCACTCTCCCCAGAAATGCTTCCTTAGCTATGGTCCCCGCATGGTCCAACCTTACCCCGTAAGATTCAACTCCCGACTTCTATTGTGCAACTCCTCACACTGTACTTGCTGAAAACTGCTGTCTGAGCCTGCTGCTTCTGTCCTCCCTCATGCCCTCCACAGGATTCAACCTCAATTATGCCACGCACACGCATGCTGCCACCCCAAGCCAGGAAGTGTCCCTACTCGGCTGTGCCATTCCTGCACTGCACACCTCCAGCTGCTGTTCTCCTGCACCCACAATGGCACCTCAGAACACTTAGTATTCCACCAGTTCCTGTTATCAACCTAGCAATTACCCAGTTTACTAAGGGTTAACATGGTGCCTATATATTTTTAATTTAAACTTAAAAAAGGGTGTTTTTTGTTAACATAATAGATAGTAAATTAACAAATATATACAGCAATACATCTCTAAAAAACTGCCAGCTACTGAACAGCTAAAACATCATATGTGCACAATATACATCAACTGGAAGTCAAAATTCTGATGAAAACAAACCATAAATAGCATTACTAAGAACAAAAGGGAATTTTCATACTTGCCTGCTTACGAGATCTCATTGCTGCCTCTTCTAATGTTTCAGCAGCTTCAAACTTGCCTTGACGTTTGTAAAGTGCTCCAAGATTCTTTAAGGTAGTTGTTACCGTTGGACTATTAAAAAAATATACATTGAAATTATTCTTAATTTACATACACATGAAAACTCAAAAACATGAGATAAAAGCTTAGATACCATCAATATAATCAATATATGAGAATCATCTTTTAATGTATTATACTAACATTAAATATGTGAGAAACATTAAAAATATCTTTCAAATGCATTTATGACGCTCAAAAAGTGATTGCTTAATAGCCCTGAAAACTAATACAAATACTATCCTCTGGAACCATGCAACATGAACAGCAGCAGTGCTAGCTTCCTGGGTGCCTCAGGCCTGACCTCTAGTGATAAGAGTGTAGTTCAGTCTCCAAAATACAAACTTTGGCTGCCAGTGAAATGGTCAGAAAATATGTCAATTAGTGCCAGTATCAATGGTGGATGTTGTAATATGGATTAGGCACTTGAGATCAAAAATTCCTTCTTGGCCTCTAGCTGGGAGCTACTTTCAGTTGCTCCAGATTTAAGCTAGTGATGTTGAGGGGAAAGATTTCAAATTCCATTATGAATTTCTTTGAGAACTCTCTCCCCCAACCTCAACAAGGAAAAAAAAAAAAAACCTGATTCAACAATATACCACAATTGTTAATTATAAGTCTTACACCAGTCAAGACCCTTGCTGAGGTTTTGTTTCAGCAGCATTTGACTAGAGACCCTGAAGCAATAAGGTAGCCTGACTACTTCTGTGGCATACAGTGTTTAGAACAAGAGAGGTAGGAGCAAGGAGACATTTGACACTACAAAATTCCTGATGCATGCTCCTCAATAGTTCAGTTAACCATTCTCCTCCACATCTATAGCATATTTGACTGAACAGATAAGTTTACTAGATTCAGCAATAGTTTTACTAAGTTTTAAAAGTCACATTTGTATTACTATATCCCCCAACTAAATGCTAAGATGAACACAGAAATAATTCTCACTATTAAAGAGTGTCAACTATTTTGTGCAGAAGATTTTGATATTATACATAATACACACACAGTACAATAGTTTTGGCTCAAAATTTATATTTGATAAAGAATTTTTTTATCAAGCATAATACAAAGAGAAAAAAGTGTTTGTTTCATATTTCAATTAAAATATTTAAAAAGTCAAACAAAGCATTTCTCACAAGATTTTGCAATTCAAACATTGCAGCTCTGTGTAGAGCATGAGAATCAAAAAGTAAATAACCGAAACGAGACTAATCTACTTGTACAATCAACAATAACGAAATGCAAAACAGAGAACAGCATACGGAGTTAATGTAGGTAGGAGGCCAGATTATGTGGCCTGCTCTACTCCCCTCTGTTTTGTCTATACTACTGATACGCAGTGGCACAGAGACTGATCATATGCACAGCATGTGGGAGTTCCCAGCAGGCACAGAGCGGGTATAGTAAGCTCCTGTATCACCCCTCCTCTGTAATTCCTGGAATAAGGGGTATGTTGAAATTAGGGAAAAAGGCATGTCCAGAGTTTGCTGCATTCTACTCATCTCCAACTGACAGATGGTCTTTTGGGTGCTGTTACTAGCCACTGGAATTTGCCTCAGTTGGGATAAAAAAGGCCTCAGAACCAAGTCACAATCAGATCCCCGAAGCCATCTTCTCTCTGTGGCCAGCAAACATGGCCTTGGATTTCTTAGGTATCAGTTTTAATTTTAGTAACACAGATGAAAGGATTTTATTTTTAAGTATGACTTTCAAACTAACATTTCTGAGTATTGTATGTTCTGTAGTTAAAATGCTTTAAATAATATACCTACCTATCAACTTTGCAAGCTTTGTACCAACCCCCATACTCTCCAAAGGACGAGCCATCTTTTTGCTTTCCCTAAATTGAAAACAGCATGTTAAAAATATATCTGTAACTAACAGAAATTCTGAAAACAATTATTCAATCATGTCCTTACTTTGCATTCTTCTCTCTCCTCAGCATGCATCCAGATGGGTTTATTTTCATCTGATGAAAATATAAAATTAATATTTTATAACACCAGTGAAAGAAGTAGATATTAATATTCAGGTTGAAGAAAGCTGAAGACCAACAAAAATAATGGTTCTGACAGCACAATCAGCATTTCTGACACATTACAGAAAGACTAAACAGATTAACAGAACATGTGTGTCTGCCTTTAACTGGCTTTAGAAAAGATACCTAGAAGTCAGCATTACAAAATTGCTGACAGAGTGCTATTTCTAAAAGACTTTGATCTAACCAAGTTGGTGGAAGTATATACTGACAAGAGCTTAGTTGTTTGCTAGAATACACACGTTTGTTTCTTTTATTGTTGACAGCTACTGAATGCTGCAAAAAAACTGTCTTATTGCAAGGAAATGAAAATACTGCATTACAATTAGTAGTTTATGAAATGTTCTACTGGAACAATGTACAAATAGACCGCTGACGTCTAGCTGTTAAATTTACAGTCTGCTCAATTTAAGAAGAGGACAAGTTTTTCTGCATTCTTTAATTGTTTTGGCAGATGAGCTCAAAGAGTTGACCATTATTTTTACCAAGTAATCTAAAATCCTATACTGAATTATTACAGTCACTGACTAGAAGACGACAAACATAGTCCCGTGTGTATACTAGCTCTTAGACACTAGAGTTTGGGGTTCTATAGAACATCCTAAAGTAGATTAGATAGAAAAGTAGTCTGTTATGTAGACTTGCTAAAGTCTCACTCATTTGGAAAAAATCCTTGTTTTGGATTAATTTAAATGCAGTAATTAAAGTCTTTCCTCCTTAGGATGGATTTTGCTTTATGTTTCAATAAAGTCTAAAATTTCATTCCTTTTAATCTCCCTCAAATACTCACAACTTTAAGTATAACATCAATTAGTTTTAAACAGATTTATTTTGAGAAGTATAAAAAATAAATCCTACTTTTCAGTTGTACACCAAGTTCCTTACCATCTACAGAGCCAAATTCCCTTTCATGTGCACGAGTAAGAATTTCTTTGTATAAAGTTTCTGCTTGCTTAAATTTTCCCTGTTTCAGATAGCAGGATGCCTAAAAAATAATATAAAGGTATCAGCATAGGAAAAGTTTTGATTTATCTTTTAAAGACAGAACATATCTATAATTACATGCTTGTTGAATAAAAAAAAAAAAACCCATTATTTCCTCCTGGGGAAATTCTGAGCCAAAAATGCAAAATTCTGCATTATTTTGACAAATAAAATATGCAACAATATAATCACATCAGTTTCACTTATTTTGGTAATTTATTTAAACTACCATACAGAAAAAATACCACAATAAGACTGTTCAGTTACAAATACAAAAGTTAAGTTACAAATACTTGGTAACCAATACCCTGCACTCCAGTTATCATCCTGGATTTTCATTTAAGTTACATTACTTTTATTTTGGTGTTCTGTAAAGTAGAATGTCGCTTTAAATTGCTCAGAATTCACACATAAAAGTCATACAGTTTTGCTAACCATGGTCCTGCTTTTTTATAAATGGAAAAGTAAAATAGATCCTGAGCTGTAATCTAACCCTATTGTGTTTCTCTGGCACAGGAAAAAAAGCGAGAAAGCACATAAACCTTTCTAGCTGAGGATTCAGTTACTGTTATTTACAATAAGGCTCCTTTACACCACTCTGGCAAGGTAGAGGAGTCTTCATTGACTAAGAATGGGAACAATTAGCTAACAATGGAAACATTAGCAGCCTGCCTCCTTAGAGCTAGTCTACACTGGCAACGTTAAACCACTGCCAAAGCAGCGCTTTAATGTGGCTTGTGTAGTTGTGGCATAATGCTCGGAGAGAGCTCTCTAAGCGCTCTAAAAAAATCCTACCTCCACGAGGGACATAGCTGCCTGCGCTGGGAGCTGTGGTGCTGGTACACTGTCTACACTGGCACTTTACAGCACTGAAACTTGCTTCACTCAGGGGGGTGTTTTTTCACACCCCTGAGCGAAAAAATTGCAGCACTGTAAAGTGCCAGTGTAGACAAGCCCTGCCACTCTTTCATATGCAGGCACACGCTGAGACCTACCCCCTTAACATCTCTCCAGGGATATACGCACGCCCAGCCTCCTCCCCGCCCCCACAGCGATTTCTCTGCTGCTGGCTGCTCGGGAAGGGGCGTCTGTTCCTCAGATTTCTTTGCTCCCCCATATTTCTGCAGGGGAGCCAAGAAATTTGTGGAAGGTATGCATTCTGCACCCAGGAGTAATTATTTTAGCACATCAGAAAAAACAAAACTTACATTTTCCTATTTTTACTTCATGCTACAAACTTACCAGATTATTCTTTGTTTTGGCTACATTTGGGTCATCTGGTCCTAGTTTTGTTTGGTAGATCTCAAGTGCCCTTTGATAGTAGTACTCCACCTCTTCATATTTACCCTGATTCTGACACAGTAAGGCCAGGTTATTTAACTGTTTGGCAACATCTGGGTGATCCTTCCCCAGGACCTGGAAATGAAGGTACCATACATTAAAACATTCCCCATTGATTGTATTAGATTTTAAAGAAGCACGATCTTAAAATGATCTTTCACAACCTTTTCCTTTCTAATTTCAGTATCAGAACATATTATTTTACCTCACCAGTTTACACTGCTCAGACTTTTCTATAATTAAGTTTCAGTCACTATTTTCATTATAAATCCCATTTTTTAGTTGAGAGTAGAAGAGGGCCCCATTTACGTTAGGTACATCCTAGGACTGCTCTTGGCTGACATGGCAAATGAAGTCTCAATTGGACATCTAATTTTCAACCATTTTCACAAAAATCAAGTAATTTAGACATTTTCCATCTATAGCAAATTTTAAAAGATGCTTTTGTGCACTCAATCAAGATTCAAAGTTAAACTGAAATTTTACAGGCTAAGATTACAATGCATTAGAGAAACTGATGTTTGTTAAATAAACTTCTCAGTACAGCTTCCAAAAAATCCTTTGCATGAATATATTCCAATAAGTTTTAGGATAACTTTCAGTCTCGCAAAGTAGAAATATTTTATTTTTTTCTGGTTTGCACTGTGTTACATACAATCATTTGGCTAGTAATTATGTTGTTTTGCCAATGATTAGTCATTCTGTTAGTGAGGGAGGCATAATAGAATTTTTCTAAATATGTACATTTAATTATTCTCCAATTCCTATACTACTGTATATAACCAGGGTCTTGTGTATTCTGCAATTCCATGACTATGGAATTTACTACAGAATCCAAACTTCGGCTGAAAGAAAACAGTTTCTAGCTCTTACGATTATAAAGAAAACCTACAAACTTGAACTGAGTGTAAGCCAATGCAATGATGTCCTGTTGATTTTTCTCTACAATAAGATTTCCCACAACTTCTCTACCTTCAGTGAAGTGCCACCAATGTCAGCAATAGCTAGAGTGCTAGTGAAGAGGATTAAAAAACCTGGTGGCAAGAACTCCAGCAGGCAGTTTATAGTTGCACTCCCACCATCGCTAGCACCAGTGGGAGACTGACACAAAACTTCAGCATAGAAGTCTGAAACAGTAGCCCTGAGAAATGAGGATTACCCCATTCATTTCAACAGTATAAACTCTGATGTCCAGATATTACAATTTAATCTTAACACTAACTATCATTATTGATCATTTTAATATCAAACTGACAGGCTTACCTGACAAATGAAAATTGCCTCAATTTTTCCAGATGACCAAAGCCCAAGTTGTTTTTTACCCAAATAATAACCCTCCATCTCCTCTGACAACTTTTATAATAGTTATGTATTTGCAATACAATATCACACACCATATTAAAATTTACAGGCAGCATGAAACAAATTGATTTGCACAGCAGGTTAAAATATCATAGGTTTACGTTATGAATAAATGTATATTCATTTTCATATTTAATTCAGTAAAAACCTCATTTTCAATAAAATTTGAAGATGATGCAGACTTCTGTATTTCAAACTGATTATTCAGAAAGTACAGAGTAATTGAGGGGGAAAGTCCTATCGGATAGAAATTTTTATCGTCTTAATTCTTCCTGTTTCATGGATTCTAAAGCAATTGTTTGAGTTAGTCCATTTACATTAATCCCAGGTCAACAATTATCTCTATCAGGATTAAAACATTTTAAACAGCATTCAAGTAAACTAGTCAGCCCATCTATGGCTTTGCACTTACCAGAGTTTAAGGATTTCCCTATAAGAGCTATGAAAAGCCTATTAATTTTTTTTTTTAATATATATGTGTGGATTATTCAATTAGATCCTAATTAAGAGAGCAACAAAATAATTCCTAACAGGAGATGTAGTTTTGAAGTAATAGAATAAACTTAAAAAACATACAGCATACTTAACCAGTTTTAACATGCCGTAGTGCAGACAGCCAGACAAATGCACTGGAATAAGCATTTTCACTCTCTGCTGCAGTACAAAACAACTAACTTGAGATATTTAAATGGCATACATTTATTTTGTATTCAAATACTCTAGTCAACCCAATAGGAACATATCTAAATGTTCTTTTCCTGCTGCGTTGCTCTTACTTCGCAACACACCCAAAGACACCCAAAGCCTCTCCAGATTTTGAAGTTAATTTTCTCAAAACAATTTTGTATTTTAATTTAAGAAGTTATATAACACTATCCAAGGTATTTAGTATTGCTTGGTAGGTATAGCCAATCAAAATATGAGAGACTGAGTTTTTTCTAAAAAGCAGAAGTTGGATTTTTATTTTTTGTAAATTTCATTGTCAGGCTTCTGTTTTTTAACTCTGTACCTTTTCTCTGATCTCCAAAGCTCTCTTACACAAAGGTTCTGCCTCCTTGTACTTTCCTCGTTTACCATAAAGCACTGCAAGATTGTTTAGAGTAGCTGCCACCTGTCAACAGCAGAGAAACATTAAATATGATGTGAATACCTAGTGAAAGAATGAACTAGTTAAAATATATTTACAACGGACTGCTGTATTCATATTCTCTATGTACAGTGAAGACCTCTGGCAAATCACTGCATTAAGAAATAACTCTTAAATGAGAAGACATAGCAAACTGTGAAATAAATTTAATTAGCCTGTTGAAATGTAATTAAATGCATAAATTTGCTCTAAATATGACAACCAGAAATAAAGCTATTTTACATAAATCCAGATTCACAGAGTTGCCCACTGTAACATAGGTTATATGAAGCAATACATCACCAAGTTATATTTTAAAAGTGACTTAAGAACATCTTGATTGGAATTATCTGTTTTATTTTAAACAAAGGCAGTAAAACAAATCAGAAGTACAATTTCTATATGAATTCAGCAACTGAATTGTTTAAAATAAGCTAATTAAAATATTCCTTCAGAAGTTAATTTTTTCCATATACAGACCATGCAACTTGATTCATAATCAAATAAATGTGGCAGCAGAGTAATTTTTGGATGAAATAGTTTTAAATGGATACAATGCTCAAAGATAGGTTAAATATTAAAAGAATACAGAATATTACATTGTGGCCTCCTACCTGTCCCGTTTAGTGACAAGCCAGATCTTAAATGTTCCTGTTGAGTTTAATATTAGAATAAGTTGGGCAGGGGAAGAAAAAAAAAAAAAAAAAGTGTCAGTGAACAACACAACTAAAAATATGAAAATCAGATATACAAACCGCTGGATGATCTTTGCCCAAAGTCTTTTCACGAATAGCCAAGGCATCATTCAAGAGGTTTGCTGCATCTTTGTATTTGTTCTGGTCCCTAAGTTTTAGAAAACCAGAATTAACACTTTACTCTGTTTCACAAAAAAAAGGAAGTAGCATTTAAATAAATCTTAGAAGATAATGAACTGCAAAAGGAGGAGTTGACTTCAGTTTCAGGATAGGAATGCTATAGCACAGAAGAGAAGGGATCAAATGCAGACACAGTCTTTCACTTCCAAGTGCGAAAAACTACAATTAAAATAGGATTTTTTGAGGGACTGGAAATGAACTGCCTGCCTATGTACATCTTGCCATTCAATTTACAACAGCATTAGCATAATCTGAGAGGTGGTTGTCTGATCATCTTCTCAATGATCAACGATGGATAGTTAAGTTTCAAAATGAATAATAGCATTCCAAAAACTGAGATATGGGAAGATATTCAGGAACTCATCTAGACCCTGGTGTACTGTGGTGTGACTGAGCACCCCAGGTCAAGTGCCCAAGTGATACCACCACAAATAAAAAATTCAGAACCTACAAAATTGTCTAAAACATTTTTATAGCAGTTCCTGCATTAAGGCCTCTAGTCAACTTTACAGAAATAAAGAAGTTCAGCTGATGGAGAATTTAAATGCATATCAGAATACCAACCTGTATACTAAAGCAAGTATGTTTAGCATAGTGGCAACATCAGGATGATCATGACCTGAAGTCTTCTCCAGATCTTCAAGTGCTTGTTTACACAGGGGTACAGCAACCTCATATCTACCTTGGGAAGCATATTGGATAACCAGATTATGAAGAGTCCTTAATCTTGCTGGAATTTCATAGCCACCTTGTTGAGCAGCCGCTGCTGCACTGCTATGCTGCTGTTGGACTGCAAAAAGAAGGCAACCAATTTGAAACCATTTTGAAAGAAAAATCCATGCTAGACACTAAAATTAATCTCATTGTTTTAAAGTGTGGTTCTGTTCTGAAACATGACTGTAAAAAATGGCACTCCCATACTAAGCAGATCCTCTCCCTGTCAGTATTCCGACTGACATAGTTCACTCCCATTTATTCAAATAGCCTCGAGTCATCTGAAAGTTTCGGAAAACTAGGAGTTTGGATAAACAAAAGTGCTATTTTGATCTCTTCTTTCACTGATCTAGACATACAGGACGGAAGGGAGTAATGCTGATGTTTGCTTAATACTTTGTACTTTCAATAAAGAGAAAAAACAGTGTTAATGTGACTGAGTTAATTAAAAACACCAAAATTGTATTAAAACTACTGTGGACATCATTTATACTGATTAATTCAAATTAAACAATTTAATATGTCCTGACAAGGTGTTGTTGCTGATGAAATGGGATTAGGTCTCAGTAACCACAGGCAACCACTCAAAACAAATATACAAATACAAAGCTGTTGATTAGTGCTAACAAGCTAACCGAGAAGTTATTAGCAAGTTATTAACATAGGGTTTAACTGGGGGACATATTGTGGATTTGGATAACTACGATTTTTGGATAAAGAGAATTCAGGTAATATAATACAGTATAATTCCAGTTATGAACAAGTACATATTTTTACTACTTTTTACTTCTGTGGGCCAATAAAATCTATGGGGAGAGAGGTGGGATCTAATCTGATCGACACAGCAAGTGTTAAAATTGGAGCTATTAACAAAGCTCCAATTTTAAGGCCAAATTCTGCCCTCAGTTACTAAAGGTCCAAGTTACAAGGGGCAAGGGTAGGGGAAGACAAGCAACACCAGCCTGCCACAGGAAGGTGACTAGAGTTAGGGTACGTCTACAGTATGAAATTAATTCGAAGTTATTTTATTCGAATTTCCAGAATCTAGTTCATACATTCGATGTTATGTGTCCCCACTAAAGCATGTGAATTCGACGGAGTGCATCCACAGAACCGAGGCTAGCATCGAATGGCGGAGCGTTGCACTGTGGTAGCTATCCCACTGTTCCTGCAGTCTCTGCTGCCCATTGGAATTGTGGGATAAACTCCCAGAGCATGATGGGGCAACAACATTCTCGCAGGTTTTTCTGGGTGTGTGCCATCACTCGCTCCTCCCTCCGTGAAACCTACGGCAGACTCCATGCTGTCAGTAGACGGTGCAGCACGGTGCATCGCCTGTCTCCTGGTATGTTGAATCCACTTTGAATGTCCTCTCCTCTTTCTATCTACTCTTTCATGTAACCCATTTCCCGCCATTTCTCAGCCATCATGAACAGAGCCGCATAGCTTCCCCGCTTTTTCCATGTTGTCTGTCCTGGGCTCCCATGGAAGCTACAGAAGGCAACAATTCCCCGCCATTTCTTGGCCATCAAGAACAGAGCCGCACAGCTTCCGCTGCAAACTCTGCTATCGCTGCTTTTTCCACGTTGTCAGTCCTGGGCTCCCGTGGAAGCTACAGAAGGCAACAATTCCCTGCTGCTTCTTGGCTATTGTGAACAGAGCTGCACAGACAATCTGGAGAAAGCGGCGGAAGCTGTCCTGGGCTCCCATGGAAGCTACAGAAGACAACCATTTACCGCCTTTTATCAGCCATCTTGAACCGAACCGCTCATTTCACGCCCTTTTTCAAGGATTACCCATGCAGGTGCCATTGCGCAGCAAACATGGAGCCCGCTCAGATCTCTGCTGAAGTTTTGACCATTGTAAACACCTCGTCCATTATCCAGCAGTATGTTCAGTACCTGCAAAACCGGGCGAGGAAGCGATGACATTGCGATTACTATATTGATGAGGACATGGACACAGATGTTTCTAGATGCATGGCATGTGGCGACTGGGAGATCATGGTGGCATTGGGCCACGTTCATGCCGTGGAACGCCGATTCTGGGCCTGGGAAACAAGCACAGACTGGTGGGACTACATAGTGTTGCAGGTCTGGGATGATTCCCAGTGACTGCAAAACTTTCATATGCGTAGGGCCACTTTCATGGAACTTTGTGACTTGCTGTCCCCTGCCCTGAAGCACAAAGACACCAAAATGAGAGCAGGCCTCACAGCTGATAAGCGAGTAACCATAGCACTGCGGAAGCTTGCAACGCCCGACAGCTACCGGTCAGTCAGGAATCAGTTTGAAGTGGGCAAATCTACTGTAGGGGCTGCTGTGCTGCAAGTAGTCAATGCAATCATTGACCAGTGCTATCAAGGTGCAGACAAGCAGACTCACCCCTGCGGCACCTCCTGCTGGTGACTTCTGGGAATTAGCTCGGTTCCAACTCCGGAGCGCCCTCTGCAGGCTGGTGATCCGCCTGACCTCTGGCCCCATGTCCCTCCCAAGACCCAGTGCCCTTTTACCTAGGATGCTGCTCCCTAGCAGTAATCCCCTCCCCCTCAGTGTCTCCCCTCCCTGGGGGATCCCCCACCCACTATTCCCACCTTGCAAAGTATATGGCTACTTCCAGTCATTGTCTAGCCCCTGCGCCCTGGGGCAGACTGCAGTATCAGCCTGGCATCACTGGCAAAGTTGGGTTTGGACCTGCTGCCTTGGCCTACCCCTGGGCTGCCCTCTGCAACCCCCAGTGCCTTTTAGCCTAAGGCTAGGCCGCAGCCTGAGGCTTTCCAGGCAGGAGCTCCCCAGCTCCTCTGCCTTTCCCCAGCCCTGCTCCACTCAGGTACACTGTGTCTAACTCCCTGCAGCCAGGCCCTTCTCCCTCTACAGTCAGAGGGATACTGTTCCTGGGCCTCTGGCTCACAGCCTTTTATAGGAACCAGCTGGGCCTGACTGGGGCATGGCCCAGCTGTGGTTACTTCCCCAAGCAGCTTAGCTTTTCCCTGCCACAGACCTCTTCCTGGTTGTTTTAAGGCCTTCAGGGAAGGAGTAGGGGTCACCCTGCTACACAAGGATAGTGACTTTGGGAAACGTGCAGACCACTGTGGATGGCTTTAATGCCCTGGAGTTCCCTAACTGCGGCGGGGCAATAGACGGAATGCATATCCCCACCTTGGCCCCGGCACACCATGGTGGCCAGTACATAAACTGCAAATTTGTTTTAAAACTGTTCTTTATTATTTGATGCACAACGCACTGAGAGAAATTAGAAGGTAGACTGGGGGAGAAGAGTTGGGGGGAGTGCAGGAGAAGGGAAGAACAAGTCCATAAACCATCAAAAGTTCGCATATGCCAGCTTTCTGGTGCTTGGGCGATCCTCTGGGGTTGAGTGTGTGGGTCCTCGTAGCCTTCCCCTCGTGTTCTTGGGCGTCTGGGTGAGGAGGCTATGGAACTTGGGGAGGAGGAAGTTTGAGTATACAGGGGCTGCAGCGGAAGTCTGTGGTCTTGCTGCCTTTCCTGCATTAGATCCACCATACACCGGAGCCATTTACTCTAAACACGAACAACCCAGCGCAGCTGGGTTCCCCCCCTGCATGGCTCCGATCAGGCTCTCACTCACCAGAAGTACCTTCTCCAGAGTCATGGAACAGGAGCCCGCCTTGGGAGTGAGGGGAGGCTATTGGATCCAGTGTTAAGATTAGTTCCTGGTAAGGGGGGGAACAGATTCCCCACTTGCCGCCTGTGCACTGTCTTCCTCCTCTTCGTCCTCCAATGTCTCTTCCTCCTCGCTCCGTGCAACTCCCCCCTTGCAGGTGTCCACAGACAGTGGTGGGGCAGTGGTGGCATCACCTCCCATAATTGCATGGAGTTCACGGTAATAGCGGAACGTATGGGGCTTTCACCCAGAGCACCCATTTGCCTCCCTGGCTTTTTGGTATGCTTGCCTGAGTTCCTTGATTTTTGTATGACACTGCTCTGTGTCCCTGGAGTAGCCTCTTTCTGTCATGGCCCTGGAGATTTTAGCTAAGGTATTTGTGTTCCTTTTTTGGGAACTTAGTTCTGCAATAACAGACTCATCTCCCCAGCATGCGATGAGATCTAGCACCTCCCGTTCAGACCATGCTGGAGCTCATCAGCAAATCCGAGACTGCATGATCTCTTGTGATGGTGAACTCTTCATGGTCGCATGTGATGGTGGACTGTACTGATGGTCACCAAACAGGAAATGAAATTCAAAAGTTCCTGGGGGTTTTCCTGCCCACCTGGCTAGTGCATTGGGGTTGAGAGTGTTGTCCAGAGCGGTTACAAGGGAGCATCCTGGGATAGCTCCCAGAGGCCAATAACCGCGAATTGCATCCACAATTCCTTTAACCCGGGATTGCAATCTCGATTTAAGTGCTACTCCACTTGCCAAGGAGGAGTACAGAAATCGAACTAAAGAGCCCTCTAAATTGAAAAAAACTGTTTGGTCATGTGGATGGAATCATTTTTCTTCCCCCCAAATAACTTGGCTAATTCTGAAATAACAGGCTAGTGTAGAGCAGGCCTTAGTCTACTTTTCCTCCTTTATCCCCTTGCTCCAGGAGTATGAAGACTCAGTAGTCATCTTCTTCTGCATGCCCTGTCCTCCTCTCCAACCACTCTTCCCACGGTGGCCTATAAAAGCACTATGCTATCCTAAAAAAGACACCAATAGATGTAGCAGCAGCAGCAAGAGAAAAGTGAAGCAAGCCTTTACAGTCAGCCTCTTCATTTTGTTTGCTATCTGCTTTGAAATCTGCTCACCTGGTTCCCTACCCGCAAATCACGACAACTGCATCTCCATCCCGGAACCAGGAGGAAATAGCCTGTTGTCGCCTCTTCTCCACACAAGTTTCTGTGAGGGCTACGAAGGTCTTCTCCAATCAGAACCACACTGATTCCAGAAACTGAACGCAAAGGACCAGAGGTCCAGCAGCAAGAGCCTGGCTTTCTGCACTCCAGAACTACCAAACAAGGGACACTTTCACAACCCTGGCAAACTCTAATGTCAGTGGAATCATTCAGTTCAAAACAAACTGCAACGGTTCCATTTGCAAATTCTTGCCGATTATACTTCACACCCTGATCCTCTTCCCCTTTCTGCCCACTGCCCTCTCTTCCAGTGGTTCTCAACCTATTTACCACTGTGGGCCATATCCAATACTACCTGTATGACCCTGAAGATGTCACATTGGCTGCAGCTGTGTGCTGATCAGGCTGCAAGCAGCCCACAGGCCGCAGGTTGAGAACCACTGCTTTAGCTACTAGTATTTTCTCTTCTCCATTTCTAAGATAACCCAAACAAGCAAAAAAAATAATTATGATGTTTTTGTCTTTCAAAGATGTGATAAACAAGATACAAGACCATACAACTGGTTTATTTTATGTAATTATAACCTTTGTCTTCTAGCCCCATTCCATCCATCCCCTTTGGGTTTGTCTTCATCAAATTACATCTTGACAACCATGAGGACTATGCGCTTGTCTTCATGTACAGTGCTACAGTTGCACCACTGTAGCAGTGCCACTGTAGCACTTCAATGAAGACGTTCCTACGCTGACAGGAGAGCGTCTCCTGCCACCGTAGTTAATCCACCTCCCCAAGGGGCAGTAGCTATTTTGACAAGAGAGGCTCTCCTGTTGACATAGCACTTTCTACGTGGGGAGTTAGCTTGGTATAACTACATCGCTCAAGGATGCGAATTTTTCACATCCTTGAGCGATGTCGTTATATCGATATAGGTCTGTAGTGTGGACTTGCCCTCTCTCTCCAGCAAGTTCAACACCCTGCCTAGCATAGGGAGGAAGATGGAGGCTTAGTTGATAATCCAGGGATGAAACCAGGCATCTACCACCAGAGCCTAAAGAGCACAAGCACCTTTTGACAGGTGGCCATAAGAGTCACCTAAAGACTCCCCTTCCTTCTTTATTCAATAAACGGTGGATGGACTGGACAGCTGTGGGTATGGCTCTGCAATTCAGTATTAGTGTTACCAGTATGTTGACTTCAAAGAAGCCTGGAAGATGAACCTCCGCCCAACATAAAATCTTAATGATTTTCTCTACTATTCCTTTCAAACCCCACACAATGGCTGCATCTGAAGAGAAACTTGATTCAGGTAACTATCACCAATATGTTATCATAGCAATTCTCTTTTAGATTTTATAGAACCAATTTCACACTCTTGTTGATTTACATTTTGTAAAGCTTCAGTATTTCAGTAAACAAATCCTAACCATCAACAATTTAACTGAATTACCACATAAGGATCGTAAACACCAAGGAAACACCCCCCACTGCCCAGATCATCCTAGCATTGGACCCCAGATGGCTACTCCCATCCTTCTTTGCAAGGTGGGAGAAAGCACTGCAGTCACTTAGCAGGGGGACATGCAAGGGTGCCTCCAAAATATTTTTTGAACTCGGTTCGGGTTTTCTGTTGTACCTCATCCCTCTGTCATTCTCCTATGGTTCTCAACACATCCCTTTTCTATTTTGCATCACATCATCTCTTCTCCTCCTCCCTCCTCTACCCCTCACACTAGCTCAATTTCCCCTCCTTTATTACCCTCACCCCTCTACAATTCCCACTAACTATACCTTTTCCTCTCTCTGTTCAAATGTCCCTTCTCCTCCCACCATCACAAATCCAAAACACACATCCTCTGCTGCCTCCTCCTCATCTTTGGTGACCTTTGTCCCAACCCTGGCATTCCCTTCCTCATCAACCTCTTCACCATCCACACCTGTCCCCCCACGAATTCCACCCACACCTCTCCTGCTCCATTTCCCCCACCTCCTCCCCTCCTCTTTTTGTCTTTGGAACACCCATTCCATCTCTAAAAAGATCTCAGTCATCCACAACCACTTTGAATCTCACTCCCTCTAGCTCCTGGTTCTCAGAGACCTGGATCCCTACACTGATTCTGTAGTTGCCCTCTCTTACAGAGGCTTCTCCTTCCCCCACGCTCCCCTCCCTGCCTTGGATCCAACCCTGGTGGATGTGTGGCTTCTCCTCTCCCAGTTCTGCCACTTCCAACCCCCTTCCTCAGCCCTCTTCCACTCTGTCCTTTGAGCAACATAGCATCCCAATCCTTTCTCCTCTCATCTACCTAACTCCTCCCCATCAGACTTCCTCTCTGATTTTGAGTCCTGGCTCTTTCTCTCCTTATACTCTCACTCATTCTTGGTGACTTCATCTTCCATGTTAATGGCTCATCTGATCCTGAAGCTATGCATTTCCTCACCCTCTCCTCTTCATTTGACCTGAAGCTCTGGTTCAACTTTCCCACTCACCAAATGGCCATTCAATTGACTTGGTCTTCACCAAATACTCTGCTCTCACCGATCCTATGTTGTTGTCGTCTCTCCTGCGACCACCACCTGGTCTCTTTTTGCATCGCTCATTAGTCCCCTTCCTAATACCCTGTCACTTGGCTTTTCTTTGCCTTCCAGTCCATCAGCACTGAAGAACTGTCATCTGCTCTCAGCCTTCTCCTCCCTGCCCCCTCTCCCCTTTCTTCCATTTATATGATTGATGATTATCTCCATGCTTCGCTCTCCTCCACCCTTACTTCTTTTGCCCCTTTCTTCCATGACAAGGCTCCCCCTGCTAATCCCCAGCCCTGGCTCACCCCCAACATGCACTTCCTCTGCTCCTGCTCTCATGCTGCAGATCTTCTCTGGCAAAAATTCCATGACCAGGCTGACTTCCTCCACTACAAATTTGTTCTCTCCTCCATCAGTTCTGACATCATCCTAGTTAAACAACTCTACTTCTTTAACGTAAGTGAATCCCATGCCCACAATCTAGCCAACTTTTTGCCACCTTTGACTTACTCCTCAAATCCTACTCTTCTCTCTCAGCACAGGATCTTGCCAATGTCTTCCACAAGAAAGCTGACAAACTACAACATGACCTTCTCTAGCTTCCTCCTACAACTCTTACCTCCTTCTCTCCTCTCACAGATGCAGAAGTTTCTCATCTGCTGTTCTCGTCTAACTCCTCCGCTTGCTCCAGTAACACCATCCCATCTCCTGAAATCCCTTGCATCCACTCATCCCTTCCCTTACTCTTTATTAAGCCTCGTGCTCTTTCCCCTCACAATGCAAACATGTTAGTCTCTCCTACCTTTAAAAAACCCAACCTTCACCTCACTTGCCTCTCCAATTACCCCCATCTCCTTTTCAGCTCTAAGCTCATTGAGCATGCTGTTTACAATTGCTGTCTGCAGTTCCACTCCTCTAATTCCATCCTAGAGCCTCTCCAATGCAACTTCCGCAGCTTACACTCAACTGAAACTGCTCTTGCCAAAGTGTCTTATGACCTCTTCCTAGCCAAAGCTCTGAACGGGTACTCCATCCTCATCCTCCTTGATGTGTCAGTTGCCTTTTACACTATCAAGCATGGTTCTCCTTGGCTTCTGTAACTCTAGCCTCTCCTGGTTCTTCTCCTACCTCTTACTGCTCCTTCAGAGGATCCTCCTCATCCTCAGCCTCTAACTTTCTATGGGAATTCCACAGTGTTTTGTCCTGGTCCCCCCTCTTCTTCCTCTCACCTTATATCTGGGCAATCTCATCTACAAACAAATTCAACTACATCCCTATGCTGATGTCTCAATGAGCTACCTCTCTACTACAGATCTGCCACATTCTGGCAAACTAAAATCTCAGCCTCTCTCTCCAATATCGGCTCATGGACATCTAGCTGTCATCTCAATCTAAATATGGCTAAAACAGAGTTCGCTCACTGTGTATACCACCACCATCCTGCCTGTCACTCAAGCCTGTAACAAGGCATTATCTTTGACTCAGATCTTTCAAGATCCTCAAATGTAGATTATGTCTAAATCTCACTGTTTTTTTCTGCATAATATCTCTAATATCCATCCACACAGCTAACACCCTCATCATGGCTCTCATCTCATGCCTTTACCATCACACATCTTTTTCTTTGGCTTTGACAATGCAGTCTTGCCCTACTCATATCCATTCAGAACACTGCTGCAAAGACAGAAGAGTGCATCAGAGAAACATTTTTATCTTCATTAGAACATAATTTACTGCATACAATAAATCCTAAAAGCTGCAGTTGCTTTTTTGTTGTCTATGAGTACGTATATACTACCCGTCGGAACAGAGGGTAGTGTTCGATGTATTTGGGATTGATTTATCGTGTCTCATATGGACGCGATAAATCGATCTGCTAATCGATGCCCGTACTCCACCTCAGCAGGAGGAGGAGTAAGTGGAGTTGACGGGGGAGCCATGGCAGTCAACTCACCACCGTGAGGACAGCCAGGTAAGTTGAACTAAGATACTTCGACTTCAGCTACGCGAATAGCATAGCTGAAGTTGCGTATCTTAGTTCGAACCCCTCCGCTAGAGTAGCCCAGACTTTTGTTTTCCTAAACTCTCACTTTGATTACATTACCCGTCTCTTTGCATCCCCTAGCTCCCCTTTCCTTTTTGGATCAAACTACTTGTCTTCACTTTCAAGGCCCTTTAAGACCCATCATCTATCATTTATTATTTAGAGGTCGACTAAGATGCCTATTGGACCTTTGATGACAGTTCCATTGCACACTTGCTGAATTTTCAAACAAGCACCATCATGCTTTCTCCCATGCTGACTTGTAGACTTAGGAGAGGCTCCTGGTAATTATCTGCAAAGCTACCTCATTATACTCCTTAAAACTCTCCTTTTCTTTGATGCCTACAAAAAAATTGCCAATGGTTAAGGCCGCTAGTGTGTGGACATCACAGGCTGACCAGTATTGTCCTGTTTCCTTATCCTATCCCAATGGTCTGTCTGCACCCATCTGTTGTTTCCTGTCTTATACTTCAAACTGTAATCTCTATGGGGGCAGGAACGATCTTTTTTTTGTTCTACGTTCATAAAGCACATAGTGAACTGGAGTCCTGATCCATAAGTGGGGCTCCTATCTGTTATGGTAACATAAATAATGATAAAGGTGTAACTCAAGTGTACCACATCCAACTCATCAACCCTTCAGCCTTGAGAGGATAACATCTCTGGAGGAGTATTAATTGCAAAAAAATTGTGTTCTTTGTGAGTGACAAAAATAGAACTGACGAGGCCTCATATGGAAACCTGCCCAGAGAAGGTAACCATACAGGTCACCATAGAACCCACTACCTGGGCAGACTACCAAGTCTTAAGGTTGACTGAAACAAGTCCTGACACTGGGATCTAAAACTTCTCTGCTTAAGTTAGCAAGCTACTACCTAAATTTTGCATTGAAATTAGCTCCCAATGAGGTCATGGGTAGCTAGCAAGCTTTTTTTTTTTTTTTTAAACCATCTTAGACTAGCCCGGGCTTTTTATATAGCGGGAATAACATCCTCGTAAATCAGCTTTCCTGTGTTCCACCCTTTGGAAGGGATGAACATAGTCAGTGCTGGAGTAAGAAATTACAGAAAAGTGCATCAGGGAAACATTTTTTGTCTTCATTATATCATAATTTATTGCATACAATAAATCCTAAAAGCTGCAAGTGCCCTTGTTGTCTATGCTGCACAGTGTTTGGACCAGAGCACTCTAGGAATTAATGATTGATTATTTCCCTGAAGATAAAACCAAGCTTCTGTTCTGCAGAAATACATTTAATTATATAATCTGAAGTTCACTTACTTCCTTGCCCTGGGTCATCTTCATCATTGGGGAAAAGGTCATCCAGAGGTTCTTTGGTAGAATCTGTGTCTTTGTCTTCCTATACAAACCCCAGTTCCAAGCAAAGTGTTATATTATTAAATCTAAAATCACTTAAAACATTTATATACAATTATATATAAAAATCTATGATTAAGTAACATTAAAGATATGCATGGAGGATGTCCTATGTGATGCTGGGCAAGACTATCTCAATGTATATGCATAAGACAGCTGAATTAAATTTGCACTGGCAATCTTATTTCAGAGGTTTTTAACTTAGTCAGATCTCTGGATTTTTGTGAGGACAGGAAAAGGGGTACTAATGACCTCACACTATGAGTCTGCCAAATTTGAAAGGTGTCTTTTGCTCCAAAGCATGGAGGTGCTAGGATATTTATCTTGTCTAAAGACCAGGGGGCTTTGGAGCAGAGCCTGAAGCTGGAGCACAGAGCAGATGGAGCTGCAGGTTTTTGCCTGGTGCTGGAGCGGAGCCGGAGCACAACTCTAAAGCCCTGCTAAAGATTACAGTTCCTTGTTTAGCCTATTAAATTATTTAGGTACTGTTCCATATTCTTAAGAACATAATTATGTACCAAGACTTTAAAAAAAAAGAAAAAAAAAAAAAAAAAGACCAGTGCAGGCTATTTAAATTTTAGCTTTTTTAGATTTTCTTGCATTGCATGCAGTGACTACAATTCACTGTATTCACACTGTGCTAGAAAGGGTTTGTCTAGCAGTTGCTTAGCATGTCTAAACACATGAATTTTGCCACTCCTATGCCATTTCAATAATAGGTCAGAAGAAAAACAAAACAATTAATTGAAACAGACAGACAACATCTGGAATGTAACAATTTACAAGATGAGATCTATTTCTGTGATAATGCCCATAAATCAACCAGTGATGACTTGAGGGGCAGACAGGTTACCAAGCACTTACTTTATTTAAAATTATGAAAATCACTTTTGCAAGGGTATACATATGTATATTAAAATTCTACATATTTGCTTGCACTCCTATTTTCCCGACCCTTCATATGTCACTTCCCTTCTTAAACTGTAAAATGTAGGGACTGTGTCTGTGTTTTCATAATGCCTAATACTATCGGGCCCCTTTCCTGACTAGAGCCTCTAGTGCTAATATTAAATAATAAAAAATAGTGAGACCACTATGTAGGTCAAAATCATTTTCCAGACTGCTCCAAATAATGCAATTTCCTTTTATATCAAAAATTTACACATCTTATCCTCAATTCTCCTTTTATGTGGGGTCTAAAAACACACATTTTATGGCTTTCTGCAGATAATTTTCAAAGTGAAATTTTTAGCTAGTGTGTTGCTAGGTGTAAGTGTTTTACTATATGCTGGACTTTTACCCCCTCAAGTCTACAGTGTAGTTACTCCATCATCTGTAAAATATAGGTCTTCCTGAAATAAAGATTCTTGGAAGCAGTTCTCTATTGCGTGAATGTATAAACTACATAAGATTAGGACAATATAAACATATGAAGAAATTAATCTCCTAATGTGCCTGTCTATAAACAAATTAAAATCTATATATGAAATGCCTGTTTCAACTGCTAAAAATTCATATATGGGAATAAAAAGCTCCTTAGCAGCTTACTAACAAAAAGAAATAATGCTTTTGAATGCACATCTACTTACTGATGGAGAAATATCATCATCGTATTTTTTTAACTGATTCATGAATTCCAAGTGTTTCTTTTCTTCTTCCAGCTGAGCCACAGACTGTTCACTCTTCTGTAATTTCTGTTGAGTACTGGCTAGTTCATCACGCAGCCACTGATTTTCCTGGCATAGCCGGCGAACCTGAGCACGCAATTTCTGCTTCTCTGATTCCACTGCATTTAAGTGATTTGACAAGGCCATCATTACCTAAAAAGCACAAAAGATTACAAGACATTCTTCCCGTACAATGCATTCCTTTAGTATTAACATATACAGCTTTTCATGCATAGATACCACTGCAGTTGTGAAATCTGATTATTTGTCTGGCCCCTTTCATAATTTCCATTTGGTTGTTGATTTCTCTCTATTTCTGGTATCAGAGGGGTAGCTGTGTTAGTCTGGATCTGTAAGAGCAGCAAAGAGCCCTGTGGCACCTTATAGACGAACAGACGTATTGGAGCATGAGCTTTAGTGGGTGAATATCCACTTTGTCAGATACATGCATCCAACGAAGTGGGTATTCACCCACGAAAGCTCATGCTCCAATACTTCTGTTAGTCTACAAGGTGCCACAGGGCTCTTTGCTGCTCTCTATTTCTGCCATCTTTACTACCCACTCAGCTGAGACTAATCTGAAGAAATTCTTACCCCTATGCTGTGCTGTGATTGCTTTTACTGATGATGTAACATACAGCAGCTTATATAAGTTTGCTACCTTCACTGCTGTTTATAGTAATGTACTTTTTGATAGCTGGAAATGATCTCTCCACATGTAAAGTAACAAAGGCTGTTTTCCATCTTGTCAGAAATGGTGTGTGGCCCCTTTAAGGGCTACACAGCCACAGAATTACTTGTTATGGCATATTCATACCAGGTCAGCATGTGGACACTGAACCATCTCCACCAGATGACCAGAAGAGAAGGGGACAATTTATGTCCACCTTGGTGCAGAAAAAACACTCTTTTACCCGAACAAGGCAGAACAGCACACACCCTGCCACCCTTGGAAGTAGTTAAAATACACCCCTACTCCGATATAACACGAACCGATAGAACACAAATTCAGATATAACATGGTAAAGCAGTGCTCCGGGGTGGGAAGGGGCGAGGCCGCGCGCTCCAGCGGATCAAAGCAAGTTTGATAGAATGTGGTTTCACCTATAACGTGGCAATATTTTTTGGCTCCCGAGGAGAAGTGTTATATCAGGGTAGAGGTGTACCAGGTTTTCACATGGTTAAGGCTATGTTTTAGTCATGGGTTTTTAAGTAAAAGTCATGGACTGGTCATGGGCAGTAAACAAAAATTCACAGTCCAAACTGGGAGTAGGGGGATGTCAACCCGGGTGTTCGAGGTGCAACTGGGGGGGGGGGCTCCCTACCTGGTTCTGTGCCCCTCTCACCCCAGAAGCAGCGACATCCCCCAACCCCGGCTCCTAGGCAGCATGCAGAGGGAGAGGCAAGTCACCACTTTCAGGGAGCCCCCCAAGGTAAGCACCACCCAGAGCCTTCATCCAATCGCATGCCCCAACCCCCCTGCCTCATATATCCAAACTCCTGCTGCTGGGGGGGTGGGGGGGTGTGTGGCTGCACAGGTGT
Source organism: Chelonoidis abingdonii (assembly GCF_003597395.2). Taxonomy (NCBI): domain Eukaryota; kingdom Metazoa; phylum Chordata; order Testudines; family Testudinidae; genus Chelonoidis; species Chelonoidis abingdonii. The sequence goes on along the minus strand of NC_133772.1, from coordinate 134,039,570 downwards.
CCTCCGGGCAGGCGTGGTCACGGAAAGTCACAGAATCCATGACTTCGGTGACATACTAGCTGCCTTAGTCATGATCCACTGTGGCCATTATGCTAATTGCTCCTTTCTTGGTGAAGGGAAAAATTCTTTCCCATCCTTCTGACCTCCCACCAGATTGGCCAACATGAGGTTGGGGGGGGGGAAGGGGAGGTTTCCACATTCTCCACAATGGATTGGGAGCTTAGTTGGGGCAAAATATATGGAACGGAGATTAGGCGATCATGTTGCAACTTATTATGTAAGCTTGGGGTGGATGCCCAGTGCAGGGATAAGGTGATCAGAGGTTTTTAAGGCTCCTCTGACAGGTATTAGCAGAGAATCAACCTCTCTCCTCCTCAATAGCCCCCTTAACTCTCATTTGAGGGGGTGATCGTGAGGTCCTAGCAGCAGGTTGGCTGTCTACCAGAATGGGTAAAAAAGGAGGGTTAACAGCAGCCCCCTGCATAGATGTAAATGATTATGGAATTACCTGCACTTTAGTTTTTTCTGCCAGGATTCCCAGACATTTACGAATAAAGTTGTGGCCTAATTAAAATCACATCAAGTCTCCTATCCTTCTCACATAGCTGGACAAAGGTCACACAGAACCTAACATATATGCAAAAACCTATGTAAATGCAACTGTTAGGTTGTAAACTGGAATGTGAAATGCAAATGTTAAATCCTAATTGATTATGTTATTCAGCCTCCATGAAAAATTCACATTCTGCAGAATGTAAGCTTCCATTTTAATATATGTGTTAAGTTTCTAACCCTTATGGTTGCAAAGAAATGTAACCCAAAATAGAGCAGTAGTTGAGCACCTATTTCAAACTGAGATGGTAGGTTTATGAACTGCCCACATTCATCTCAACAGGGTATTAATTCTCCAGCCTAATAATGCTTCGAGGGGAAATAATTATAGGATTCAAATAATTAAGCTGTGCAATTGTACATCTGACCTGTGCATACAATTGTGTACAATTACAACTGTTCATTCAAGACAGGTAATTGCACACACATATATGCAACAAAGGACAAAAAGTAGTGGCTATGTAAAAACCTCCTGTATTGTTTTTTCTCATTAATGATGCTAAATACAAAAGTTACTCCTGGAGAAATTCTGTGCCACTGCACATGCGTAGTATTCATGACCCCCACAGATTTCTTTGCATCCCCACAGAAAAATGACTTTCTAACAGGGAAGCCAAGGGAAGCCACAAGAGCAGTCATGCGACCCTCACCAGCAGTATGTTTTGGGTGCCCAGGGCAGCCAGCAGAGAGGTAAATTGCTGTGGGGCAGGGGGCAAGATTGGGGAAGATCCAGCTGGTGGCTCCAACCCTGAGCCAGGCTCAGCTGCTAGTCCTGGCTGGGCAAACTGGACTTCCTCTTCCCCTGCACAGCATTCGGGGCTGAGTCAGACCCACCCCAGATTTCTCCCCAGGCTGCAAGAAACTCTGCAAACTACCCCCCACCCACTTCTTACAACCATCACTCTTCAGCTGCCGGGGAAGGGATCACTGTGTGGGGAGCTGTTCCCTCATCCGCCCAACCCCCATGCATCCACACCCCCTCATGCCCAGAACCTCCCAACAAGCCTCACCCCCCTCCTGCACTCTGAATTCCCCCTCGCCCACCAATGAGCCCCACTCCCTCTGCACGACCAGCCTGATGAGCCACCCACACCCGGATCTCCCACCCCACCGAGCCCCACTCCCCCAGCCTCTGGACCCCCCTACTGAACCGCCCCTACCAAATTCTATCCCTCCCACACCCCTGCTGAGCCCCAACCACCTTCACCTAGACCCCTCCTGCAGAATCCCATTACTGTTGTACCCAGAACCCCATAACAAGCTCCTGTGCATCCAGATCTCCCCCACAGAACCTCTCAACCCACACCTGGATTTCCCCCACCCACACTAAGCCCCTCCACACTTGGATCCTGCTGGGCTGAGCCTGCCTGCTCACACCTGGTGTACCTGACATGGAGGGGCAGGTCTCTGGGGTGTTTTGGGGGCAGGCCCAGTCCTTGTGCTCTGTCAGGGTTGGGTGCAGCCTCAACGCTTAGTCCACGTCCCGGAGCGTAGGGAGGAACTGCAGAGTGATCTCCCACCTCTGTGCGGCCAGTTGCCTGTGCTCCTCAATTCCATGCTGGAGCCTCCACATTTGATAAATAAAATTTACAGAATTTTAAGATACTGTGTGCAGAATTTTAATTTTTTTGGCACAGAATGCCCTCAGGAATAAAAAGTAATTTTACTAACTACTATGTAAGGACCACAGTCTACCCTCATTGTTTGTGCAAATCTCCCACTGATAGCAGTGTGAAAACTAGTATGGATCACAGGCATCCTATGGCCTTCACTTTTGTAAGCCTGGCTTACATATAATAGATAATTTAGCTATACATAAAGAAGGGGTTTGCCACCCTGATTTATGTTCTCACTTTCCCTGATTTCATAAAAAGGTTTCTCTTAAAGTTAGCTCTGAGTATCTCAGAACCTGAATATTTTTATATGCAAGATTCACGTTCACTAAAACTTATTTTTTTCAGAAGATAGTATTCTTTAACGGATACCTTTAGCGTAAATGTGTTCATATGCTGAATAAACTTTCAGGAACAACTATCAATTTCAGGCTCATATTTATATTTACACATACAAGTCCATCTATACAGAAGATCAAATTTTCAGCAGGCCTTTTCAAACTTACCTGTATATTACACTTGCAAAAAATTGCTAAGTAATTAGCTCATCTGTACGTAACCAGGTGTGCATGCAAAATTTCAAGTATATTTGGGAAAGCCAGGCAAAAATGTTGCCCAGTTTATTCACAATGACTGACAGCTATCAGCTATCAGATAGCTACAATGACTGTAGCTATCAATGAATTGAAGTCTTTTGTAAACTTACTCTCTTGAGAAAGTTTGGTGAAGGTGGAAAAGTGAAAGAAGAAATTAGATTACTCCTTTAGCAAAATCAGTATTATCTTCAGAGGAAAAAATCTGTGTGCCACGCAAATATTAATGAATTTACACACACACACACACACACACACACACACAGTTTCCCTATCTCACAGCGGTGTACTGTTATCCTCATTTTACTATTGGGAATTGAACCGCAAAGATATTCAAAGACTTGTTCAAGGGCACATAGGAAGATTGTGATAGAGCCAGGAATTGATTTTCATTTCCTGAGTCTAAATCCAGTGTTTTAAGCATTTTTCCTTTTCTATTTCTTTACTTTTCTATAAGAATTTTCTACAAACATCCAAAAAAAGGTAACTTTAAGGACCCCATAAAATTGATAAAAAAATGCCAACAGATATGTTCTTTTATAAGAGTTGGAAGGTTTCACACTCTCCAAAGACTGGCTGTCCTACCATTCTTGTTATCTCCTGCAACTATGTATATTAAACTTGAAAAAAAGAATTCAAATTAGTAAAAAAGCATTTTGAAAATAGACATGTTTAAAATAGTCTGAAGTCACAAACTAATTTGTTGCAGTTCACATGCCCATCCCTTGCAGCACTCATGCACAAACAAATCAGTTTTGCAGCATCTGCCCACCTTCCCCAAAACAACATTTTTTTTGCAACCAAGCCATTTCATAAAAGTCAGTAGAGGGATTCTCTTTTAAACAAGGAATGTTCCTCTGATTCAGTACTCAATTTTTAGCCAACCCTCAAAACTATTTTTTTTATTTTACTAAAATGTTGGGTGAACATTAGAAACCCTTATGCCCTACCAGTACCAAGTACTAAAAAGATAATTCTAGGTTCAAGGGACAGAAAGGATGGTCTTAGAAGTTATAGTCCTGGACTGGGACCCAACAGTTCCATTCCCAGCTCTATATGACCTCAGGCAAGTTAGTTAATTTCTCTGTGCTTCTGTTACCCATATATAAAGTGAAGATAACATTTTCCTAACTCTCCAAAGTTGCTGTGAACATCATTAATATCTACAAGGTGCTCAGTCATTACATGGCAAGTGCCACAAGAAAGCCTATATATAAAATAAAAATTCTTGTTTTACTGAAGTCAATCAAAGAACAGCTTTGTGTTACTTCAGTGGACCAGGATTTAATGCTCTATGCATAATTAGCAGCATAATGCACTAAAACTGCCACTGTTAGTCACTCTATATCGTTACATAAACCTACTTCCCTATAAGCTATAATCAGGTTTTAAAAACTTCTGAACGCAAACAGACACTTAACTTTTAACAAGTTTTGTCTAAGTCTAAGAATTGATATCCAAGTGCTTAATTCTACACCTCTAACTAAAGCACAGTCCAAAGAGATATAAGCGTGCATTTGCTTTCATTTCATAACTGCAGTCACAGCTTGAAACAATATCCCCTGCTTCAATTTTACCTGTGCTTCACTAAGTCCAAGTTCCAACATTTCCAGCGACTTTCGAATCATGTTTGATTTTTCTTCCACCAGATTAGTTTCATCATCTTTCTTCAAACATTTCAGTGTTTCAAGTAAGCTCTGCAAAATGGAATTGTGTTCATTCTTCAGTGCCTCTAGTCCCTGAATCACCTGCTTAGTTTTAGAAATTATTTCATCCTGAGTAAGCTTCTCCAACTTCTCTTCCTTTAGATACACCATTGTGGACATATTGTCATACATTCTGTAATGAAAAAGTACAACAGTGAATAACGAATACAAAGATAATATAATCAGTAAAATCAATAATATTAATGTTTTAGTTTTAATAAAGCCTGCACATGTGCATTTTAAATTTAAGTTATGCATGAATAGATGTTTATTCAAAATATATTTGTGTGTCTATGTACTGTATATAGCACACTTCATTAACTATTTCTAAACGTAGTCACTGAATATCCAAAGTTCTCAACTTTTTATCTCCGTCTGAAGTTTATATTAAGATACTTACATAAGCAAAACAACTCTCCTTTAAATCACCTCTCTCTCTCTCTCATGGATTCTGGACTGCTGCAGAGACCAAAAATGGTCCCTGACATAAGTCAGAGCTGCACAGGGGATGCTCTATTTTACAACCACTCCTCCGTTCACAGCTGTTTATGTACTAGAGCCCATAATCCCTGTGGTATTAAGTACAACTTCTACCAACCCCACCATTTCCTCTATGCTGCAGTTCATAAAGAGAGGCAGTATGGGGCCATATCTGTCAGCTCTATATTGGAGGATTCTCCTCGGTCCATTGTGGCTACTTTTTAACATCATATAGAAGCTGGGATGGAGGACTAGAATCAGCCACAACTTATTTCCATAAACATACAATCAGTGAAACACAGGAAATTGCATTTGTCCATGAAGGTGACTGACTGACACCAGAATTCTCTTTTATTACTGAGAGGGGAGAAGAAAGGAGGAAGAACACCCTCCCTCCCAGCAGCCAGGAACAGTACACCCCCTTTACATCATAAAACAAAAGCAGGACTCTAAGATTTGTCTAGGTTTATAATTCTAAAGTAGTAGTAACCTCATGGTACATATGGATCTGAAACTGTTGGCACATCTAACTGTTAGATAAAACTGTGTTTTTAAATTTCCTATTTAAAAAGGGCCTAACAGTTTCCATATTATGTAAGAAAGCGCTTAAATATTACAATGCTGGAAGCTGACTGTAATCACCTCTTCATTTTGTTATATTACTAGCTCATGAAATACTTTAATGCCCCAATTATTTGAAGGAATTCAGGAGTTCACTGTTGAAAGGAATTAAGAGGAACAGTGACAAGCAATATTTTACATTACACAGAGGTAACAGAAAGGTGACAAAAGCAAAAGGGATTCATGAGATGTTAAATCTTTAGTTAATAAAACAAGAAGCAAAAGAATGATGTGGAATTAACAACAGAAGACATAGAACATCCTGTCACTTTTAAGAATCAGATCCTACGCAAAACATCCTGTATACATTAATTTAGAGAGTGAAGAGGTAAAAGTAGAACAAACAAATTGTTCCTCTGCACCTAGCAAAGTGACATTTGTATGTTTAGTACTCCCTGGTACACTGACATAGTAGAAGCTAGGAGGGGAAGAATACCAACCAATGCCATCATTCTACTTCAGAAAACCTCTGCTAATAGCTAAGAAATCCTAAGGATGACAGCTTAAATCAAACATACTTCAATACATGGAAGGATTTTACAAAGTAAGTGGAAGTTATACATACTGTTTAAAACTAAAGTTCTCAAAATATATTGAACAAGAATTTCAAAAGTGAAAAATGACTTTGGGAACCTAACTTGAAGTATTTAAAGAAGGGTCTAGAATTCCAGAATGCTGAGCACATGCCTTCTGAACATCAGGCAAGTTTAAGATGTCACAAGTTGAGCAATCTTGGCCGTTATGTTTGAATGACTATATTGCATATTAAAATCAACATATTTAGCACTGTGTAATAAATAAGCATATCAATTGCTGATTAGCCAAATATTGTAGTAAGATGTTTTATTTCATGAAAAAACTGATGGACAACAAAAGGGGTAAGATGTTACCTAGCAGCCTCATAGTATCATGTTTTTAAAAACCCAGCACATTCAGATATTCTATTTGTATGTCAAAATGTTAAACTCTTAAAACGTTTGTTATTTTAAAATGAAGTGAATACTAATTTAGCATAAGATTTTAAAGAGATGCATCAGAAAGAAAAGATATGAGAAATTATGAAATGTTTTAATTTATATAAAAACTTTCCAAACAATGAAAGAGGTAATGCTGTTCTGTAACCTCATAGGTACCGCATTTTTACTATCAATAAAACCAGTACCCAATTTTTCTTTTTGGCCACTCCCATCTATAATTTGACATGCTTTCTCCTCAAAATTAATTATTTCCCTGCTGAATGCAAAAACATTTAATCCTTTTTGTCAGTAAAGAAATGAGGGTAAATAGCAGTAGACATCTGGCCATTATAGATTTTCATTTCACATTAGAGAACCTCTGAAAAGCCTGATTTTAAAAATTGTTTTTCAGATATTTGGGTTATTTCTGAAATTTTCAAAAGCAGACTGCATATAAAAATATCCCCATATTCTGCAGAAAAAGGTGGTGAGTCTAGTATGCTCTAACAGAAACAGACACCAACAGGAAACTGACAGAATAGAATGCTTTTGCTGAGCTATACATTTTCATCATTGCAGCAAATGTTAATTGGATTCCAGATAATGAAGACAGACAGCTGAATAGTCATTTGTTGGTAAAAACGGTACCCTATAATAAGAAAATATAACAAATCTGTTATAAAGTGAAACACACTGCAAATGGTCAATCTCCTCGAGTGGAATAAATAAGTGAACTAGTTTGTATAGTGTGTATCATTTAACTGGGGTTTTTCCTATGGGACACAATTTGTACACTCAATTAAATCGGAGATGCAAAATGGATGCTGTGACTTGTTACTATGGCGAAAAGGGTAGAAACTGGCACACATTTCTGACAGAATACATTAATGTTGTAATTAGGAGAGTTGAACCCAGCAGCAGCTGCATCTGGTCCAACAGAGCAGCTTGTAAATTGACCTACCCGGAATAGGAACCCTCAGGAGACAAGGGATGAATGTTTAGAATTAAGTTTTAAATTCAGTGCAGACAAACAAACATAGTCATGACTTGCAGACCAGACTCTGATTATCCTAAAAACATATTATTGACTTTATATTTGCTCCAATCCTGGGATCTTAAAAGGGAGGCAATCAGACTCTAAAACGTAATACTAACAGACTTAATCCAGATTCTGAGATCTATGACCTGTGAATTACCAACCCAAGGAAATGAAACTGGGAATTTTTGAAGGCAACATGACAAATCCATGATCTGGAGACAAAGCAGCAGAATGGAGGCATTCAGAACATCCTCAATTGTGAATGTCAATATTCAGAATTCTAATGTGTCTCTACTGCCAGGAAAGGAACAGACTCCATCTCTGTGGATCTGTATAAGAGAATGATCACTTAAATGACATTGAGGTGTACAATAACCTTGAAACTACAGTAAAGACAGGCAAATCCTGTCAGAATTAGCCAAGACAATTCAACTTGAAAAGCAAAGTGCTTGAGAGAATGATTTATAAAATAGAGGACAAAAGAGATATATGATAACATATGGAAACTATGGATTATATTGATGGTAGATAAGTTTAATGAATGAGTATCTGTATTATAACATATTCTGGAAGGACTACTATATAATTAAGGTTTCATCTTTAAATATGCATATTATCTTCTGGTTTGGTTTTTTTGGGTCAATTATGTTGTTCTGTTCTTTGGTTGGGGTTGGAGTTGGAGTTTAGCTAGTAAATAGGCTATGAAGATTGTGTGGGAAGGGCAAGTATTATATGTAAAGCTGTTCCTCTCCCACCCCACCCCCCAAAAGAAGTGCCATTATCATGGAGCAATATGGCAAATTTCATTGGGCAGCATTAAATTTGAAAACAAATTTTAGTGGTCCGTTTCAGCCAAAAAATGCTTTATTAATAGGTTCTAGAAAAACCAGACTGGCATTTTTCCAGTATTAAGTTTCCTTGCACAGAGGAGACAGCATTTGAAGGCAACTGCTTCTACAATGTTACATCATCATTTTATTTGTGCATGAAGAGATAAATAAACTGGAAAGTTATCGTACATACAATCTGCATGTACGATTATCGTACATGCAGTTATCGTACATACAATCTGTATCGTACATACAATAATTATTTGAGTGATCAAATAATTATTGTCAGACTCTGGATAAATTTAACACTTTTCTAATTTTGAACAGCTAAACTTGACAATATATTTATGCAGATTTGGGGCTATCCCAATTCACCATTCAGGAAGTAGCCAGGACCAGAGGAGTCAAATCCACTTACATTTTGTCCCTCTTGACGCGTTCATTTTGATCTAAATATTTTCTCTCTCTCACTAGCTAAAAAGGTTATGTTTAAAAGTTAATCAGGGGGAACACAACTATGAAGTTAAATTTAGAAATTCCCTACATCATAGACATACATATTGACAATGAATAATGTGTCCATATCATAAACAGGAAAAAGAAATTAAATTCATAAAACAATCATCCAAAATATACTAATTAAATATTTGTTTGACATTTAGATTAACTGAATTAACCTGCTACTGTTATATAGCAGCCCTGGTTTGTTGTATTTTTGTTCTAAGAAGTGCAGTAGGTGGGTCTAGTGCAAGGGTTCTCAAACTGTGGGTCGGGACCTTAAAGTGGATCCCAACTCCATTTTAATGGGGTCACCAAGGCTGGTGTTAGATTTGCTGGGGCCCAGGGATGAAACCAAAGCCCAAGCCCCACCACCGAGGGCTAAAACCAAAGCCCAAGCCCCAGCTCACACGGCCAAAGCCAGAGCCCGAGGCCTTCTGCCTGGGGAGGAGGGGGTAAGATAGTGGGCTTGGGCTTCGGTCCCCCCTCCTGGGGTTGTGTAGTAATTTTTCTTCTCAGAAGGGGGTCACATGCAATGAAGTTTGAGAACACCTGACACACTGCTCCTCAGGAAGGCTTCAGCTCTACTATTATGAAAAAGGAGGAGAGGACAGGAGGAGACAATTAACAAGTGAACTACTACTCAGAAGCACAATTAAGAGATCTGGGGGTGGGGGAAGTTTACTGTTCTTGTAAAAGTGTGCTGATATTGGAAATACAGTCTAGTGAATAAACTAGTTCCAGTCTATGTTGTGCTAGAAGACTGCAAGAACTCTTTATCACCCATAATACAAAACTTCTGATTGCCATTCTATAATAATTTTATAGCCCCACTCCAGACCCTTATAAAAAGGGTCAAATAATCTTGATACATTGGCTATAAATAAATTAGAGGAATAGGCAGTGATTTGAACGAGGGTAGCTCTATGTCTGCACCAGACATAAAAGGTACTGAATCTTTTATGAGGTATATAAATATTCACTAACATTCTAAACAGCTGTCTCGAAGAATAACTTCTCTGGATGCTGAGACAAGAAGATTTATCATTTCTTAGCTCAATCACAAGGTTTCAGAGACATTACAATGCAGAATTAGTCACATCAAAACAATGTAATTTTGATTGCCTGCATTTAAGGGAAAAAAACATGCATTCTGAACTGCACTAAACTTTATTCAAGAGATTCCAGTTTGTGCTTTAAATCTGAAATGTACATATGTTAAACTGACAAACAACAAATGTTAGTTTATCCCCTAAAACATGAACACTACCATTTAAAGAGGACTTGCAAAGATGCACACACAAGATGTTTTTTATAGTTTTTAAAAAAACAAAGGATAAAGTCAATCCCTTTAGATCACCTTTAAGAAAAAGACAGTTCATGTAAAATTTCACACCCAGACCCACACACTTAATTGTAATATGCACATAGATTCTCAGTAAAAGAACAGTTGTAGCTACACTCTTTTCCGTAAGGCTGAAACCCATCTATCAAAATGAATCTTTGCCATGTATAGCAATTATTATTCATTACGCAACAAATTCTGTTTTGTTCACTTCGAAAACTCCCATGGCAATTTTATCCAAGTAAAAACTGCAAGATTTAGCACATGAGCCCTACTTGCAGAAGAGAAACAATTTTTACAAGTTCTAGATCAGGGTTTCTCAAACAGGGGTCACTGCTTGTGTAGGGAAAGCCCCAAGCGGGCCGAGTCGGTGTGTTTACCTGCCTCGTCCGCAGGGCCGGCCAATCGAGGCTCCTACTGGCCACGGATCACTGCTCCAGGCCAATGGGAGCTGCTGGAAGCAGCGCAAGCCAAGGGACTTATTGGCCGCCACTTCCAGCAGCTCCCATTGGCCTGGAACAGCGATTCCAGACCGGACTGGTGGACGGGGCAGGTAAACACACCGGCCCGGCCTGCCAGGGGCTTTCCCTACACAAGCGGCGACCCCTGATTGAGAAACCCTGTTCTAGATTTTGAAAGTCAAAGAGAGTTGGGTACCTCATCTCCACCTTATGCACTTTAGAAAAGCCCATGTTTTATGCTTATTACTATGAAAAGATTATGTAAAATGAGAGGTTTAAATTAAGTTAAATTAGATATTTTCATGTATTTAATGCTTTGGAATTTCTCATTCTAGAATATTCTGAAAAAGTTCAGTAAATATGTGAAATGTTTTGTCAAGTCAAATCATCAGTGAACCTTTTTCTGAATAGCTTATCTATGGCATGTACCTTTGAACATTAGAAAATAAGGCCTCACACAGTTAACAATAAAATCATAGCTGTTATAAGGTTTAGTCAAGTTGTATGTCTTGAGATGACCAACTACAAGCACTATTGGATATATGTGAGAGAGAGAAAGAACATGAACATACATATATACACACTGTTACTCCTGGGGGAATTCTGTTCCACTATGCATGCACAGAATTAGTGTTCCCTGCACATTTCTCTGCTTCCCTGCACAGAAATGACTTTCTGATGGGAAGCAAAGGGAAGCCACAAGAGCAGTCATACGACCTTCCCCAGCAGTACGTTTTGGGTGTCCAGGGCAGCCGGCAGAGAGGTAAATCACTGTGGGGCACGAGAAAGGACCGGGGAAAGACTCAGCTGGTAGCTCCTACCCAGCACCAGGCTCAGCTGCTAGTCCCAGCTAGGCTGGAGAGGAGGGGACTTCCCTCTTCCCCTGCACAGAAACCAGGGCCATGTCAGACCCCATCCCCCCAGATTTCTCCCCTGGTTGTAGGAAGCTCTGCAAACTCCCGTTCTCCCCCCCGCCCCACCAGCCGCCACACACACACACACTTCCTGCCTCCATTGCTCCTCAGCTGCAGGGGGAAGGATCATTGTACAGGGAGCTGCTCCCTTATCCACCCAACCCCCGTGCATCCAGACCCCCTTACACTCAGACCCACTCGATCAGCCTCGCATGCACACGCACACATACCCCAGCACCAGAACGCCCCCCTCCCACACCTGATGAGCCCCACTCCCCCTGAGCCTGAACTACCCCGACAAGCCACCTGTACCTGGATCCCCACCCTACTGAGCCCCACTCCCCCAGCATCTGGACCCCCTCGCCAAGCTCTATCCCCCACACACCCAGACTCCCCCCACTGAGCTCCCTGCAGAGGCATTACCATTGCACCCAGAACCCCCCCAACAATCCCCCGTACAGCCAGATCCCTCCACCGAGCCACCTGAACTCAGACTGCCCCACACAGAAGCCTCTCAACCCACACCTGGATCCCCCCACACTAAGCCCCTCCACACTTGGATCCTGCTGGGCTGAGCCTGCCTGCCCACATCTGGTGCACCTGGCACCGAGGGGCAGGGCCCTGGGGTGCCCTGCCCTTGCATTGTGTCAGGTTTGGGTACAGCCTCATTGCTGAGTCTGTGTCCCCAGAGAGCTGCACAGTGATCGCCCACCTTGGTGCAGCCAGTGGCCTATGCTCCCCAATGCCATGCTGGAGCCTCCACATTTATTTGACAAATAAAATTTGCAAAATTTTAAAATATTGTGTGCAGAATTTTTAATTTTGGGGCACAGAATACCCTCAGAAGTAATATACATACACAGAACACTGATTTTACTTTTTAGATTCTTGAACATGCATCAGTGCATAAGTCCATAATTTTGTAAAAATGTCGAACAGCAGCAGTTACATACAAACTGGTTTCTATCTTTCAGTTTTTCCTCAGTTTGTTACAATATCTAGTGTCCTAGATCTCACCTTCACTTTTATTTTGTATCCACTGTAATTATGGTCATAATTCACTAATTCTCACTAATGGAAATACTTAGCCTCATATTTAAGTTCAAAAAACCTGTTCATTAAGTTGTGGAATTTTATTCTATATAGGTTTTAATACTGTGCTCATGGCCACAGCATCTGAGTGCCTAATAAATATCATATTCCAATCAACCTTGAAATGTTTAATTGCCTTGATTGGTATGCTTTAAAACATCTTTGTTATAGAGCAATTTTACCTGGAAAGCCTTGGAGAGATCATGAACTTCTTAAGACCTGAAACACAAAAAACACACTGCCACCAAAACAGACAGCAGATTCATTAAAGTTTCCATTAAGTTTCCCTAGGAAACTAACAGATATAAGGAACTACTTGCACATACACAAGTTTACAGTGAAGGTGTCAAGTCAGAAATGGCTAGATTTCCTTAAACTACAGTACACCCTTGCTATAACAAACCTGTCAGGCCATTTGTTCATTACAGCCAGGGGTTCACTATAGCAAAAGAGCCCCGCCGCAGCGTCAGGGCCGGAGGAGCTGTTAACCTCTACCGCAGAAGCAAGGCTGGAAGTGGGATCCAGGGACCAGGTTCATTAGAGCCACAGGTTCATTATGATGAAGGGCATTATAGCAAGGGTGTACTATAACTGAAAAGTATTGATGAAAATTTTTTATGCAAGGATCAGCAGTTGAAAAAAAAGTCTGGAGGTCTCAGATACAAGACAGATACTCCAGTTCGAATACAGTGCCATATCTGTTAGTCAGAAGTGACCCTCGCTCTTAAAGGATAATACCTACTTGGGAATTTTTGTCTAAGATCTTAAATAATATTTCGTTTTTCTCCAACAGGCAAGTTCTAACAACATACATCGTGTTTTTATACATTGCATCATGTGGGCGTCATTTAAAATCTTCTCTCTTTTCCTCTGATGTAAACTTCACCCAAAAAATCACACAGTAGGCTCAGTCACTTGATATCCTTATGGGCCAACATGTAATGCCAGATTTAGTGCAAAACCAAGAATAGAACCAGGTCAGACTACCAGTCAATATCCTATCTTACCCCCACCAAAAAACTTCACTAAAAAGTGGGTTTTCTAAGACCTGAGCTAGTATGGTTTGGGGTATAACTCTACTGAATAAAATGGGAAGATTAGATGAAGTAGCAAGTCTGAAGGGCCATAAGCTCATAATACTGTTCTAATGATCAGAGTGTTGGAGGCATCCTGGCAAATCTCCACAACTGAAAAAACCTACAGTAACTTACTAGCACACTTTTCTGCTATGAAAGATTAACTAGTAAGAACAGGGGTGGCTACATGCTCCAACATTTCAATCAGTCTTTACATTTAAAAAAACTATTAGCTCTACACTAACTGTGCAGAGAACAAGTCCTGTGTTATTTTAAGGAATATTCCTCTAAAATACTGTGAAAATGCTGCTAAAATACTCTTCTCTCAAGTTCTTATTTTAGAGACCTAATTCAGGTCCTTAGTCATCCTATGTCAGCTTTGTTGTCCCTTTTAAGTAAAGGTATACAGACTATATACACATCATGCCTCAGGTGTATTTTCTTTCTACAATTGGTCTTCACATGGAACTCAGGTTAATCCTCCCCTTAATTTCTCTCTCTTCAAAGTTCAAGTACTATCTTTGGACACAACTTTTGTCACTCGGAGCCAATATAAGATTTTTTAAAAGCAGTTTTTTGAGACTAGGCATGATAATAATTTACCACTTCATGACAAATACTGAAAAAAGACAATATTTGTGACCTCTTGATGGTACTGACATATGCCATATTAAAGACTAAATAAAGTCTATGATTTAACCTACAACACTGATGTTACAAGGCTGTAAGGATTAACATAAAAAAATACAAAACAGTTACATTTTTGTTAGAGTTTTATAATTTACAGAGTATATTTATTAACTTCTGAATTCTTACCTACAGTGAACATAGGTGGATAACTTCATTAGTACATACAAAACGCTAGAAATATTAAGTATGTCGCATTATATGACAAAGCCCCAGGATTATTTTAAGGCTACCATTTTAACAAATTATGTTTCAATTAAGAGTGTTCCTGCTTGTTCAGATAAAGAACATATTAATATACGTTTAGCATGATACACGTATGGAGTCTTAATGCCTTAGGGTGTTATAAAACTATTTTGTATAGAAATCCTGTGGAGTGACGCAACAATTGCGCCAATAATTTGAAGATTCATTCTGAAGAACTTTTTTCTTGTTGAACAGAGGTCAGACAATTTACCAGGATAGTTTTGTTTAAAACAAATATCTGATAGAAAAATAACCTTTTAAATCCATGGTGACAGTAAAGTTGATAAATTTCTTGAATAAACTACACTTGAACTATGATAGGGGGAGGAGGGGTTGCATCTTTAATACATTTTTAAAGCCACTTGCTCTGTGCTCTAGCTAGCCAATTCTCGTGAAATACAATCTGTTCTTATTTCTGTGTGCCAATTACATATGTGCAAAGATGATCATTAAGCTAATTTCAGAAATGAAATGTTATAATTACTTTGAGGGAGATTTTGGACTGTGCACCTTTGCTAGGTGGCTTTTGAGCTCTCCTCAGACCTCTCAATTCTGGGCTGCTCTAGGGACTGGAGCGATCCCCAGAATAATTTAGGCCTGGTCTTCATGCATTTTTTTATATAGTGATTTAGCTATTTTGGTATGGGTGTGATTTTCCACCATAAATAGTTCCACCAATAGAAAGGTGCCTATACAAGCATAACTTACTCCCCTTCCCTCACAGAGGCAAGCTATGCTTATACATGCTTCTTTATACCTTGTATAACTATGTCCACACTGGGAGTCTATACTGCTTCAACTATCGTGATATAAATTAAGCAGTACAATTTTTGTGCTTACACAATCCCTTTTGACAGCCCAGACTTTGGTCTTGTCATTGTAACAGGCTCCCTGGGCTTCTTATGGGCTGCAACTCTGCCTGGAATCTCTCTAATGATGCTGAGTGCTTTGGTCCCACTGCAACATGACTCATTTGCCCCACGTGACAGGGCCTGCAAGGGGTCCTTGGAAGTTATGGCTGTCCTTCACATTGCTTATGCTAGGGAATCTTCCCCTGCTGGTTACAGAGGTTTTAGGAACCCTTTATGCCATCTGAAAGGCTCAGAGTGGCATAATGCGGCCAGAGCTCAGGTGAGCATCTCATTCTTTTAAGTTCTGCCTCTTTATACTATCAGAAATATATGAGAAGGAATAAAAGAACAGTTACTAACCCTACATAACCAAGGTTCTTCAAGATGTTGTCAGTATGAATTCTAGCTGTTTACACATGCCACATGCATACAGAATTGGAGGTTTTTGCCTAGCCTTCTCCATCAGAGATGCACATGTGATCTGTGCCTCTTCCTGTTCCTCTGTGAGGGCATAAAGAATGGAGCAGCTGCAACCCTCCCTCATTTGCCTCATGATTCAAAGCACATGTTAGCTGAGGACTCCAAAAGCAGGGATAGATGGGTTGCGGGATCCAAACTGACATTTTGAAGAACCACAGTTACTACAGAGTAAGTACTCTTTGAGTATGCATCAATGTGGATTCCACTGTTAAGTGACTGAAGCAGTATTCCCTCAAGATGATGGGAATGAGAATCTCAGCTGTGTAAGTCAAATGCCAATGGAAAAACTACTGCTTACGCAAACTTGTTATTGGACCTTGCAGCTTTGTCTGAAACATACTACTAGACAGAGGTCAGCTGGTTACTTCAGGTTGCTGTTTTGGAGATTTCTCATATTGGCACATTCCTAAAGCAGGTAGATGATGTCACTTGAGCTCTGGTGGAGAGAGTCTTGATGTTTGGTAGGAGGGTTACACAAAAGTTAACTGGAAACAGTAAGATACGCTGTCACATACATCTGGATATTCTCTGTGAGACGATGGCCTGATCTTCAGAACACCCAGCTATTGTCATAAATAGATAGCTAAGGGTTAATGTTTCTTTCACCTGTAAAGGGTTAACAAAGGGAACCAAACACCTGACCAGAGGACCAATCAGGAAACCGCATTTTTAAAAGCTCAGGGACGGACTGTTTGGGTCTGTGTCTTTTGTCTGGCTCTCAGCTATGAGAGGGGTCTTTCTATCTTCAAGCTTCTAATCTTCAAAGTTGTGAGTACAAAGGTAGAAAAAAACAATAGGACATGTTATTGTTTTTTGTATTTACAGTGGTGTAGTTGCTGGAATGTTTTAAATTGTATTTCTTTTGAATACAGCTGTTATTTTCTATTTTTCTTTTAAGCAATTGACCCTGTATTGTCACTTTGATACAGAGATTATTTTTGTCTTTTTTTCTTTTTTTATATAAAGCTTTCTTTTTTAAAACTTGTTGACTTTTCTTTTTCTAGTTATGGCAGGGATAGGAATCTCTGTGCCAGGATTACGTCTTCTCTCAGGGAAAGTCTGGGTGGGAGAAGGAGGGGGAAGGTAAATTGTCCTCTCGGTTTTGTGTTTCAAGGGATTGAAGCAGGGAAATCTAGTATGTCACTTGAGCTCTGGTGGAGAGAGTCTTGATGTTTGGTAGGAGGGTTACACAAAAGTTAACTGGAAACAGTGAGATATGCTGTCACATACATCTGGATATTCTCTGTGAGACGATGGCCTGATCTTCAGAACACCCAGCTATAGCCACTAAAATAGACGGGGAGACTGTCTGAACAGTTTGTAAAGTCCAGACACATCTTATCTGTGCAACTTCCCCCCCCCCCAGTGCAGTGTGTCATTTCAGGAAGAGGTAGATCACATCGCTAGACCACACTGGTGATGAATTTTGGGTGACGTCTTAGCACCACCTTATCCCTGTGGAATGTTGTATAGGGAGGTTCAATCATAACCACCTTAAGATCACTCACTCTTCTGGCTGAAGAGACAGCCACTAGGAATATCATTTCAGAATCAGTAGTGCAAGATGCATTCCAAAACAGTTTCAAAAGGAAGGTTCTATGAGCCACAGGGAGGACTATCTGAGTTGGTTCTCTGACTGATGAGTAAATATGCCAGAGCCCTTTGAGGAACTTCAACAACACTGAGCAAGTAAAACCAGAGTATGATTGTTCAGGAAGCTGTCAAACAGAAATTGCTGCGAGGTAGACCTTGACAGAACTGAATGAAAGGCCAGTTTGAAGTGCAACAGGTAACTGAGGATCTTTGGTATCAAGGCCTGGACCAGGTCCAGAGTATGCTGGGCTGCCCATATCAAAAACCATTTTCATTTAGATTAATAAGTCTTTCTTCCGTATCAGGATTTCATGGACAGCATGGAGTAGTCTCTGTCCGTGTTACTCAATCAGCCAACAGACACGCAGAGCAGTTACTTGAGATCTGGATAGGGTTTCTGGCAATGGTCCTGTCAAAACAGGTCCAGCAAGCCAGAAGCTGGATCAACAGCTGATTGGTCAACTGTGGCATATGCATATATATTAATATAATTGTACAATGTATGTACTGCTACTATGTAAGAAGGTGTGTGTGTGTGTACACGTGTGTTACACACACACCCCTCCTTACATAGTAGCAGTACAAACATTGTACAACAACATTAATAACCAGCACGACCAAGGTTTTCATTTTAAGATCTCACATGATATTCTTTGGTGAACCAGAAGGTAACACCAGGATCAGGATATTCTTTTAACACTCTTGCCAGCTGGCACTGAGGGATTTATGGGTCACAGTAGCACCCATGTCCAGAACTTGATAGCTTCCAGAGCAGAGACGAATATGCTCCTCCTCGTTTGTCTATACAGCGCTTCACAGTTGTGTTGTCTGTCATGAACTGCACTGTGGAGTTTTGAAGAGTAGCTAGAAAGGTTATGCAAACTAACCTAATCGCTTTGAGCTCTGGGATTACTGATGGGGGCCCCCCAGGTCTTCTAGGGATGAAGTTCCTGCAAATGGTCCACATGGGCTCTCCATGCTATCCCTAATGCATCTGTGATTACAGTCCTCGTCAGGGCAGAAGCAGAAAACAGTACCCCTCTGCAGAACTGAGATGGTGGAAGGAATCTACAAATGTGCAATGACATGAGATAGAACCACAACCTTCTTGTTTGGTTAGTTTTCACTGGGGAAATAGACCAAGCTGAGCCAGAGTTGGAGCGGTTGTAGTTCAAATCTGGCAATCACCACCACATAAGGGCACACGAACATGGCCTACAAATACTGCGGTATTTGTACCGTCTTAGTTGGGTTTGATAATATCCTGAAAAATACCAATTGCATTGGTGGGAACCTGTCTTTGGGAAGGTACACTCTTCCTACCTGGAGTCAATCCAGGAACTATATTGTCTGTGATGGGATAAGAGAGGCAAGTGTTAGAATCCTGAATGTAAAGTGGTGTATGTATTGTTCAGTCTCAGTTCTAGCATAAGACAACAACCCTCTTTCTTCTCTGGGATAAGGAAATATTGGGAGTAGAAGCCTCCTCCCCTGTTCGTCTGTGGTACCTCTTCTATGGCTCCCAGACAAAGCAGTTAGGCCACTTCTATTTCTCTCATCAGAAGGGTCTCTTAAAGAGGGAGGGGGTGAGTAGGGACAGGGTAAGGAAGGGAAATATGAGATAGTCTTGGACATTGATGTTTAAGCCCATTTGTCAGCTGTGATGGTTGCCCAGTGTGAGTAAAAAGGGGCAAGGCAGTTTCTGAAAGTAGGGGCAGGCTCCAGCTATGCTGCAGCATAACTCTTGGTGCTCCAGTCAAATCTGGTGCAGAGTTCACCAAGGAGACAGAAGATAGGCATCAACTGGAGTACCTAAGCCTCTCTCTTCGTTGGTACTCTGATTATTGAACCCAGAAGTAGGATGTTGTCCTCTGCTGGTGATGGTACTTGTAGGGTTTCCTATAAGAAGATGGTAGATTCCCACAGACCACAGTGTCGCCTTTGAGTCCTGGAGGGAATGAAGCACTTCATCTGTTCTCTGACTGAACAGCTCCATTCCCTCTTCTGTAGCAGTCTGTACCTCACGTAGTATGCTTGATGCCAGGAGCGATGAGGTCCTTGTGATGGCCACAGTCACTATCTTTGTATCTGCATCTATGGACACCTGTACTGATGCTATCGCAACCATCTAGTCCTCCATAATGATCTCATTCAGCTCATCCCTGTTCTCCTGCAGATTTTAGATATGAAAGAGTCACTCCCTTCTTAAGTGAGGAAATTGCATTTTGTGTTCAAGGCTTGGTAGTTTGCCACCCAAAACTGTAGTGAGGCTGATGAATATGCCCTGCATCCAAATAATTCCAAATTTTTTGGATCTTTGTTCTTAGACATGCGTTTAGTGGACTTAAATTTTTCTTGTACTGCTGAAGCAACCGGAATCCCCAGATATGAATGGGCACAAAAGGGCTCAAAGGCCTTTTAAGGCATTTGATCTCTCTTCCTCACTTAGCAACTGCATTGGTGGGAACTAGGGCTGTCAAATAATTGCAGTTAACTCATGCGATTAACTAAAAAAAAATTAATCCCCAAACAAATTAATTGTGATTAATCACAGTTTTAAATCGCACTGTTAAACAATAGAATTCAAATTTATTAAATATTTTGGATGTTTTTCCACATTTTTAAATATATTGATTTAAATTACACAGTATACAAAGTTGACAATTCTTATTTATATTATTTTTATTACAAATATTTGCACTGTAAAATGGCAAACAAAAGAAATACTATTTTTCAATTTACCTCATACAAGTACTGTAGTGCAATCTCTTTATTGTGTAAGAGTAACTTACAAATGTAGATTTTTTTTTATTACATAACTGCACTCAAAAAAAAATGTAAAACTTTAGAGTCTACAAGTCTACTCAGTCCTACTTCTCATTCAGCCAATTGCTAAGACAAACACGTTTGTTTACATTTACAGGAGACAATGCTGGCCGCTTCTTATTTATGTCACCTGAAAGTGAGAGCAGGCATTTGTATGGCACTTCTGTAGCCGGCATTGCAAGGTATTTATGTGCCAGTTCTGCTAAACATTCATATGCCCCTTCATGCTTCGGTCACCATTCCAGAGGATATGCTTCCATGCCGATGATGCTCATTAAAATAACGTATTAATTAAATTTGTGACTGAACTCCTTGGGGGAGAATCATATGTCTCCTACGCTGTTTTACCCGCATTCTGCCATATATTTCATGTTATAGCAGTCCCGGATGATGACCCAGCACATGTTGTTCATTTTAAGAACACTTTCACTGTAGAACTGACAAAACACAAAGAAGGTACCCATGTGAGATTTCTAAAGACAGACATATCACTCGACCCAAGGTTTAAGAATCTGACATACCTTCAAAAATCTGAGAGAGACGAGGTGTAGAGCATGCTTTCAGAAGTCTTAAAAGAGCAACACTCCAATGTGGAAATTACAGAGCCTGAACCATCAAAAAAGAGAATCAACTCGTCTGGTGGTGCCATCTGACCCAGATGATGAAAATGAACATGTGCTGGTCCTTACTGCTTTGGATGGTTATCGAGCAGAACCCATCATCAGTATGGACACATGTCCTCTGGAAGGTGGTCAAAGCATGAAGGGACATATGAATCTTTAGTGGATCTGGCACATAAATATCTTGCAACTCTGGCTACAGCAGCGCCATGCAAACATCTGTTCTCTCTTTCAGGTGATATTGTAAACAAGAAGTGGGCAGCACTATCTCCTGCAAATGTAAACAAACTTGTTCAGCCAATCCTCAGACAAACAAGAAGCAGGACTGACCGACTTGTAGGCTCTGAAGTTTTACATTGTTTTGTTTTTGAGTGCAGTTATTTTTGTACACAATTCTACATTTGTAAGTTCTACTTTCATGACAAAGAGATTGCTCTACAGTACTTGTATTAGGTTAATTGAAAAACACTCTTGTTTTTACAGTCCAGATACTTGTAATCAAAAATAAATATAAAGTGAGCACTGTACACTTTGTATTGTGTTGTAATTGAAAACAATATATTTGAAAATGGAGAAAATATCCAAAACTATTTAAAGAAATGGTATTCTATTAAACAGTGAAATTAATTTACATTAATTTTTTTAATCGTTTGACAGCCCCAGTGGGAACCTGTCTTCAGGAAGGTACACATTTGCCAACCAGGCTACTACGTACTCTATCATCTGTGATAGGATAAAAGAGGAAAGTGTTACCATCCTGAATGCGAGGTGGTATATGTATTGTTCAGTCTCCTCAGTTCAAGCATAAGACAAAACACCTTTCTTCTTTGGGATTAGGAAAAATTGAGAGTAGAAATGATTGAGGTTTGTGCAGTCCTTTAGCTCGTTCCAGGATGCTCTTGTTATCGGGAGGGCAATTCTGGCCAGCATAGTGGGGCTCAGAATATTAAAAAGTTTGATATTTTTCTTGTATAAATAAAATCTCAACATCCAGGGTCTCCACAATATGTGATAGAAGGTCCAACAAATCTTTGAAGTCATCAATTGCCAATGTAGGGGTTGGTGAAACTGCCTCATCTGTCAATAAGAACAACTCCTTTAAGTGGAGGTTAATGTAATCCCTCTTTTGTTCTCTGCTTTTGGGGACCCATGTCTGCTTCTGGTGAGGGTTGCCTGGCTAGCAATTCATTTACAAATTTAACACCATTAATCTGGGCTTGAATAGGAACTGGGAGTGGCTGGCTCATTACAGAAGCAGCTTTGCCTCTCCTGGAATTGACACTTCCTCATCTATTATTGGGAGTGGACTACATCCACGCTGACTGAATTGGCCCTGTCAACACTGGTTCTTCCACTTGCGAGGTACTCCCTTCTCTTCATGTATCATAATATAAATGCCTGCATCTGTAACTTTCATTCCATGCATCTGAAGAAGTGAGTTTTTTTTACCCACGAAAGCTTATGCCCAAATAAATCTGTTAGTCTTTAAGGTGCCGTCGGACTCCTTGTTGTTTTTGTGGCTACAGACTAACATGGCTACCCCCTGATACTTGGCTAGCAATGCCACTGGGGAACAGGATCTCCACCTCTTTCTGGAAGCATAGGAGAATGATTTGCTTTTGGACACATGGGATATCAGTTCCCAATAGGGCCATTATGGCCAAGTTGGCACACCACATGACCTGGTTGGGACTGGCCAGCCCAGTGCCACTCAAGCCCCAGGGCCGAACCCCAGGGCTTCATGGTACTCTCCTTATGGTCACTCTCTAAAGGCAGCAGAGGGATCCCAGCCTCATGCCATCAAGGCGCACTTTGATTATGAGCACTATAATATTGGTTTCAGTTTCCACTTCAGCACTATAAGTGTCTCAAAAAGTGATACAGATTCCTCCTTTTGATTGGGCCCTTGCTAGGTCCCATCATAAATCCCATCATAAACATGCAAGTTGGCACCCAGCCCCTCATTCCCTGTGCCGCTCCAGTTCTGAATGAGGATTTACAGACTCTGTCTTGGAGAAGTGATGTTTCACATCCTCATTTTGAGACTTTCCTTCGAATTTGGACCTACGTCTCAGCTACATGCAATTCTATGATTTAGTGTCTCCTTTCTGTGGATACAGATGCTGGCTTTATTCATTAGAGAGCCAGCACTGGGGTCGGCTAATGCAGCCTCTGGGGCCATTAGTGCCGAAGTTGTCAGTGCACAGGTTTTTGAAGCTGAGGATTTCACCAACGTTGAGGTGATCAACATAAAAGTGACTGGTGCCAGCACTGCTCAATCCCAGGGTATGATGTGCATTCGAGGGAGTGTTGGCCTGGTTTATCCAGACTTGCTCTGGCAATGACCATGTTTGGGTTCAAAGAGATCCACATAGACTGCTCTACCAGATGCAGTTTCAGCTTTCATTTTGCAGGTCCTAAAGAGGACCTATCTGGGATGTGGCTCTCCCCTAGGCACAAAAAGCATTGGCTATATCCATCCTTGGCAGGAATCAGACAGTCACATTAGAGGCAGAGTTTGAACCCTGAAGGTTTGGAGTCTGCCATGAGAGATGGTAGCTGGAATGAAGTATCTCACTCTGCTGTACATAAAAGTGTATGCGGGGAGGGGTCACCAATCTTCTTTTCTTATTTCTGTTTCTTTGTTTAAACATTCAATAGGAGTGGGCAGATAAGATGTGTCCCACAATGTTGAAAAATAGTTTTACTCTAAAGAGAGCAGTGGGCTGGGATACTGCTTGAGTGCCATCTCACTGTCTGTCATAACTATAAAGGGAAGGGAACAGCCCTCCTGTGTACAATACTATAAAATCCCTCATGGCCAAAGACACCAAAATCCTTTTACCTGTCAGGGGTTAAAAAGCTCAGGAAACTTGCCTGAAACCTGACCCAAAGGACCAATAAGGGGACAAAATACTTTCAGATCTTGGTGGGGGGAAGGCTTTTGTTTGTGCTCTTTGTTTTGGGGGTTGTTCGCTCTTGGGACTAAGAGACCAGACATCAATCCAGGGTCTCCAAATCTTTCTGAACCAGTCTCTCATGTTTCAAACTTCTAAGTAACAGCCAGGCAAGGCGTGTTAGTCTTATTTTTGTTTTCTCAACTTGTAAATGTTCCTTTTTGCTGAGAGGATTTTACCTCTGTTTGCTGTAACTTTGAACCTAAGGCTAGAGGGGGTTCCTCTGGGCTATATGAATCTGATTACCCTGTAAAGTATTTTCCATCCTGATTTTACAGAGATGATTTTTACCTTTCTTTCTTTAATTAAAAGCTTTCTTTTTAAGAACCTGATTGATTTTTCCTTGTTTTAAGATCCAAGGTGATTGGATCTGGACTCACCAGGAATTGGTGGGGGAAAGGAGGGAGGATGGTTAAATTCTCCTTGTGTTAAGATCCAAGGGATTGGATCGGTGTTCACCAGGAACTTGGTGAAAAAGCCTCTCAAGGTTACCCAGGGAGGGGAAGGTTTTTGGGGGGAAAGAGGGTGTTCCAGACACTGAGGAATCTGGATGGTGGCCATGAACCCAGATCTAAGCTGGTAGTTAAGCTTAGAAGTGTTTATGCAGGTTCCCACATCTGTACCCTAAAGTTCACAGTGGGCGAGGAACCTTGACACTGCCACAGGCAATAAGAGAGAACTGAGAGAGGTTCATAGCCTGTCAGACCTTTATACCCTTATATAGAAGCATATGGAGGCACAAGGCACTTGCACACCCCTGACCAACACTGCCGTTCAAAAGACTCTGATCTTGTATTTCTGCACCCCTATGGTGGAATCGACACTGATGCATATTTGAAAAAAAGTATGGCTGTCTTCAATTGTTTAATACAGAACAAGATTCATTTAAAAAATATCGCCACTGTATTGAACAGCTTAATGCTCCACACAGTATGTGTGTGTTAATGAACCAATGATGACAGTTTTAAAAGTCCCAAAAACGCTTGTATATATGCAGATTAAGTTCACATGCGTAGGAAACCAACAATTAAGTGATTACACAGCAGTGAGTTGTATTTACATTTCCTTTGTTGTATTACACTATTAAAAAACAGATTGTCACAAAAATTCCTAAAGACAAGATGGGATACTTTACTGTATTCCATTTTTCTTATGGACTTAGTTATATCTTGGTCTTCGTTTAACATTTTATAATCGTAGTGCTACATGCTTCAAACTATTATTTGTAAACTGGGTTAGATGGAAAAAAAATTTTGATCAAAAGTTTTAAGATAGTCACAGTTATTTTGCTCACAAATTGATCTTCAGTGGCAGATCTAATAGTCTAAGATTAAAAACTAAGTATCTGCATTTCTTGCCTATGCTGAAATGTCACACGACATCTTGAGTCCCACAGCAAACTAGTACATCCATGTTTTCTGTGAGGTGAATAGTAAATTGAGTGAGTTTATATTCTGAGATGTAGTTGCAGTTGATAAGAACAACAAAACCTACCAATCAGAACCAATTTACTTTTTTAAACTGAAATTTTTTATTTAAGATCTAATAATCTTGTGGGTTTCACAACCTTATGTTTTGAGATTTGAATAAGGAGATAGGGTTTTGATAGAAGTGTCTTTAGTAGAGAATAGTGTAGACAATCTTTATCTAATTTTGCAATATGTACATGTCTTTTTCCAGCTTTACTTCATCTTTTTTATGAAGGTGTACTGGTATCTTGTGATCCGATTAACTGACATTCAAAGTAAACATCCTTTCTTGTCGTCATGTTTGAGTGATGTAATGCTAACCTTTTAAAACAATTTTATGGAATGTGTTTTAAGGCTGTACCTTAAATATGGTGTGGCTCACTGCTATCGTACAATCCCACCACTTGTGCAGCATGACAGATATAACCAACCTGCCCAGTTAAATTCTTTGATATCGGTATTTAGATATGAGGTATTATCTTGTATTGGACCAACTTCTATTGGTGAGACAAGCTTTTGAGCTTACACAGCTTTTGAGCTTACACAGAGCTCTTTTTTTGTAAGATCAAAAGCTTGACTCTCTCATCAACATATGTTGGTCCGACAAAAGATAGCCCCTGGATAGATAATCTTGGGCACTGGAGCTGCATCTTTTCTGTAGAGGTTTGCCTGTCCTCACCCTTTATTTCTTTTGTTATCTGTCTAATATAGATTAAGTTTCTGGAGACAAATACCTTATCATCTTGAGTCAGTAAAATTTCTCACACAACACACTGTAGAAATAAAAGTTGTGTCTTGCATCATTCAAGGATCCATAGGTGCTTCTTTCTCCAGTTCTTGGAACCAACTCACAGAAGGTGTCCAATTCAAGTTCCCAGGAGTGCACATGTAGGGAATGCCAACAGAGGCATCTCAGCTGATCTAAGTGATCACAGGAATACAAAGGGTAATCCACATCTCTCTGGTCAGTCATGTACTGACTATGGATCATTGTTGAGTTACTTATTATGAGTGGTGCAATAGTCAACTGTACAACCTTAACTGTTACCTCAGAAAGATTAATACATCACCAATATAATTTTACTTGGGAAGTCTGATATTATCTTAATTAAGTCACCTGAATTTGAGTTTGACTTTGAGAAACTGCTTTATATATTGTGGGAGGCTTTATGCTGCAAGAGAAAGGAAGTCTGTTGTGAAGGTGAAAAAAATCTGCATTTGGGTGTGATGTTTGTGTAATAAGGCATGTGATCAGAGATTAGTCTGCATATTAATGATGCTTTAAGTCTTAGTTTTGATAAAAAATTGAATTTATCTTGAAAGGATGTGTGTGACCATAACTACTTTTCTGTGAGAATTTCATAATATACTGTAAATCATTGTATTTTTCTTCACCAATTAAAGGAAAGGTGCTTTGTAAGTGCAGGAGAATCATTTTAGCTAGGATCAAGAGTCTAACCTACAGCTATGCAATGTCGCTACAAGGAAAAAGGAGACTGTCATTTCCACTTGGTCTGAGGAATGGAAAAATTTCCAAATTTTTTAACTGCAACACGATGCAGAAGTGATACTGCATTCTTGTGTGACTTTGAGGAATTGACTATTGTAATTCTCTGCCCTTCCCCATATGGTTCTGCATTATCTGAACAGTTCTGAATGCGATAGTCTAATACTTCTCCAAATTTGCAATCATTTCACAGCAATTTCCTGTTAAGCAATGTGTTAACTAAAGAACTGTTCTGCTGACTGAAAAAAACATTAAGATCTTGTGCTCAGTTTCATCTAATGGATCTGCTTCCTCTCAATTGTCCATGAATAGGGTGGATAAAAACCAATGATTTTTTAAATAAATAGGATTTTTTGATAAAATGCTTTATGAGGAAAAAACCTATATAAAGATAGTTTTAATTAAGATACATTATAGCTCAAAGATATCTCATCATGGAATAGGGATTATAAATTTGAATTCTACAGTATGAGACAATATATTCATGTAATATTTAAGAAAAGTTTTGTAAATGAGTTCCAGTAGTTCATGGATTAGGGACCCAATTTTATGGAATTCCAGGTGCTTCTGTATAGATTATTTAGTTAATCTTTCTATCTATCAAACTGGACTCAGTGCTCAGTCTAGAAGATACCATCAGAGATGCTTAGTTTTGCAGTTCTCAAACTGTGGATTTGTCTCTCCAGAGATAACATGCTCGTTAACCGCAAAAATGTTTTTAAACAAACATACAGAGGTAAGAAATAACCGACCTCAACTCTATTGTCCCTCTGCAAATTTGTGTACACAGAGTCAATCCCTTACCTCTCTCTAAACGTGAAAAGTTTCAAAAAGTTCAGTGATAGAAGATTGTTAGGGGCAGAATAGATCTGGACAAGGAGAAGAAGTCTGGAGATAAATGTGAGAAGAGAGGGACAGGCAGTAGAAACAAAAGTGAAACTGTTTGAGCAGCATATTCCAGAAGTCTTGAGGTCTTTCTGAGTGTAGCCTTCATGAATTTGAGATCAACAACACCATTCTCTCACGAGAAGGGAAAAACCTATAATGGCAGCAGGCCGTAAAAGAGACCCAGTTTGGGAATATTTTAATGAAGTTCCTCTACCTGTGGGTAAGACAGGCATGCTTGCAAAATGCAAACAGTGCAATAAAGAAATGCAAGGCCTCGTTATCCAAATGAAACAACATGAGAAGCGTTCCTTCTCAGGAGGAAGATTGAAGATGATGAAAGGAACATGTCTGAACATGCAGGATCTTCAGGTTGGTAAACTTTTTTATTTCATACTTCTTTCTTGCCTGTCTTCCTTCTGGACTATTCTTGAATTCTCACGTTTAAGCAAAAACTATAGTTGTTACTCTATGGTACTATCATTTTTGATGCAGTTGTGCTAAAAAACAGATAGCTGAAATAGGCAGATCTTCCTTTCACAATTTCACCTTTAAAGTATTACTGAGTGTCAGTGAATGCAATGGGTAATACTAAATGAGCAGTATGGTAATAATAATTAAATAACTGCACTGACTTGTTTTGTTTAGGATAATTCATCCTCAACATACAGGATTCTGAAGACTATCCAACTACAAGATCACCATCATTTTCTATAGTTTCAGTGTTATCTGCCAACGATAGCGTTTCAGTCACCTCATGCATGTCACATAGCCACAGTATATCACCTGTGGCAACAGACAAACAAAAAATTCCATCATCCAGAAACCACCATAGCTAAATTTGTGATAAGAACTAGCAGATTAAAAAAAAGAGGTAATTTATGAAAAAATTGCCTGGTTTGTTTATGCCACAAATGCTCCTTTCCATATGACTGAGAACCCACACTTCATTAATGTGGTTCAGCCATTAAGACCAGGATACAGTCCACCCTACAGAGCAGATGTCGTAGGCAAATTGCTGGATAAAGTGTATGAAAAAGAAATTGTGCAGTGTGCAAAAGGTCTAAAATGTGAAATTGTTAACCTGAGTCTTGATGGGTGGAGCAATGTCCACAACGATCCTGTTGCATGTGTTTGTGTGACAACAGAAGAAGGGAATGTCTTCCTTACAGAAACAACTAATACATCAGGAAATGCACACATAGCAGTAAAAGCTATAACAAACTGTGAAAAAAATTCAAATGTCTAGTATGCAGCTTGGTCACAGACAATGCTGCAAATGTATCCAAGATGAGAAGAAATTATTTAGAAGAGAGTGAAGAGAATCCCAAGCTAATAACATCCGGTTGCTGTGCTCATTTGATCCACCACCTAGCCAAAGACTTCAGTGTTCCAGAAACAAAGGCTAATGTTGTTGAAATTGCAAAATACTTCCATAACAACCAACCACTTTGCAGCAGCTGCTCTGAAAAAAGGAGGAGGAACCAAGCTAACTCCCCCACAACATGTGCAATGGAACTCAGTAGTGGACTCTTTTGAGCACTATATCAAGAACTGCCCTAATCTGATGACAGTTTGTGAACAAAATCGTGAAAAAACTAATGGCACTGTGACAGTCAAAGTTCTCAGCATTAGGCTTAAGAGAAATGTTGAACACATGCCGAGTACCCTGAAGCCTATTTCTTTAGCCTTGAACAAAATGCAGGGAAATAGCTGTTTTACTGCTGATGCTGTTGAAATCTGGAAGGAACTGAATGAGATCTTAAAAAGAGAAATATGCAGTGATAGAGTTAAATTACAAGCATAAAAAAAAAAAAAAAAAAAAAAAAGAGAGAGAGACAAGCACACTCTCCAGCTCATTTTCTTGCAGATATTCTCAATACTTGATACCAGGGTCAAACTTTAACCACTGAAGAAGAGGAGTTGGCTATGACATGGACATCCAGCAATCATCCCTCCATAATGCCAACTATAATAAGCTTCAGAGCTAAGGGTGAACTATTCAAGAAATATATGTTTGCTGATGATGTTTTAAAGGAAGTCACACCAGCGAACTGATGGAAGTCACTTGAGCACTTGGATTCAGTGATAATCTAACTTTTAACAGCAGTAGTTTCTTCTGCCGGTGTAGAAAGAACATTTTCTTCCTTTGGACTAATTCATTCCAAATTGAGAAATCATTTGGGATCTGAAAAAGCAGGAAAGCTTGTCTCTGTTTTCCAGATTATGAACAAACAGGAAAATGAAGGTGTAGGCAATTGAGTTAGCTGCAGAAGCCAATACTTTGAGTTTCTCATGTTCACTAGGCTGACATAGTTGATTTAATTTTTGGATTTTTTTTTATTTAACTATTTTAGTTAAAAACAATTTTAACAAAAATAAACCTGATTTTAAAAAAAACTTGAATGTTTAACTAAATTCAAAAATTCATATGCTTGCTTTGTTAAAACATTATACTATTGGAAGTATATTTTGCTATTGGAAGTTTGCTATTGGAAGAAAAAAAATCTAGAATACATAATGTTGTTGTTTTAGTTAAATAAAACAATGTACATGTCTGTCTAGTGATGTTCTCCTCCTAATACTGCATGCCAAGAAAATCCTCCAAATATTAATGATTATCATTTTCTGATATCGCTGTAAAATAAATCCTTTAAAAAAGGAATAGTGTGTACCTTCTAAAAATGAAACCTATCTCTGAGTTGTGAAGAATGTGTATTAAGATTATAACAATCAACAAGAATGCACTTTTACATAGAAATCCATGATTAGATCGAGTCCTCCTGACTAGTGATTTAGAACAAATCCACCCTGCGCATGAATGCTGAACTCAATACTATCATTAGTCCTCTGGCTATGTTATCTTCAGTCATGTTGTACCTCAGCTATGGAATTCATAATCAATAAAATTATTTGCCAAATAAGACTTCTGAATAAAAGCTAAACTCAAAATTGTAGCCAACTTTTTTTTTTTTTACAATGGTTTGTATCTGGCAAGATTTTTAAAGCATGTCCTTTTGTGCTAATTTGGATGCATGTTTCCCATGCAAATTGTGTCCATGACCAAAAATAAATGAGACATCCCTCAAACAAAATGCCATCCCACGCCTGGTCCTACTGTCATTGCAACTACAGGTTAATATAACTTTACTAAAAAGCAAAGATACTTAAAATATCTTCCGTATTTAAAAATGAAAATGTAAATTAGTTTATACTACCTAGGATATCTGTTTCCTTTTTTATTTCTCACTTGAAACAATGCAAACAAATTTCTTATTTGTTTCTAGTCAGTTTTGCTTTTTGAATTACTGTTATGTTCAGTTTTCAAACACTACAGAGAAAATTTTAAAATAAAAGAAAAAATTAAAATAGAAACATATGCTTTTGTGATTTTTTTAAATTATTCACTGTGGACTTAATCTATATGATACAATCCCTTTAGTCATCCAGATATGATGCTCAAGATACCCAGAACAAAGAATACTACAAAAATGCAAGGAGCTCTTATATTTTTGTTTTGAGAATTTATTATATTCAATATGACGATGTACATATTGGACAGCTAATATGTCACCTGGGAAAAAAAAATGTCACAAATCCTTAAATGGAATAAATTTGGGAGGGGAGGCGGAGGGAAGAGACTAACCAGAACAGTAGCTAACTTAACCTATCAAGCTACAAAACCTGGTGTGTATTACCATTATTTTGATCACATTAAGTATAGCTTATTGAAGAGTTGTGTTTTTGTTTGTTTTAAAATCTCCTAACCATTGTTAGCTCCTGAGGCCAAGACCTCATACACAGAGTCTTAAAGCTTGAAAATAGAGAGGTTTATAATGATGACACAATCTTTACCATGACTGGTGCCCCTGTAATTTATAAAGCCAGCCAGCATACACAAAAAATGACATTAGGGCTGTCACAACTGTTCTTTCACACTATTTCAGAACAAGCAACCAACCGACTCATCTATCCACCTTGCAAATAAAGACATTACAAGAAAGAGGTGGGAAAGGGAATAGCTCCTCTTTGTTCCACAACTCTGTGCAGGGTTTATTCCCTGGGCATCCTCAACCCCAAAGTGCAGCATTTGGAGAAGCCAGGAAAGGGCAAGAAAGGAAGAGGAACAAAGCAAAGCTGATGGCAATCCAGGCAAACAGGATCCCCTCCTCTCAGCATCTCCTCAGCAGAGTCATCAGTACAGTCACTGCCAGAGCATGTTATGATTAACTGGACTGACAGACACACACTGAAGGCGCGGCTTTAACCATGAGCTACAGAAGGACGAGCAGGCCAACAGGACCTGCCCAGCCTTTTGTTCTGTTTGTGTCATGGAAGAAGGGAAAGGAGGTGAGGTTCAATGCTCAAGGAAAATAGCAAAACAAAAGCTAACCCCACCCCATCAACCACCTCCTGCTCCCTCACTGCACAACCCACCCCCACCAATACCCCACAACCTTCCCATACACCACATCACGCTCTATCACCCTCCCTCACCGCTCCAGGCAGGGACAGGGTTCAGGCCCCCATATCCCCTCCCTACGTCCCATCACCCTCCCTCACCACTCCAGCCCACGACAGGCACAGGGCTCAGCCCCCCATATCCCCTCCCCATACACCACCCCGTGTCCCACACCCTCCCTCACAGCTCCAGCTCATGACAGGCACAGGATTCGGTCCCCCATGTCCCCTCCCCATACACCACCCCGTGTCCCATCACCCTCCCTCACCGCTCCAGACAGCCACAGGGCTCAGCCCCCCATATCCCCTCCTCATACATCACCCCGTGTCCCATCACCCTCTCTGTCCCTGTCTGGAGCAGTGAGGGACAGGGCTCGGCCCCCCATATCCCCTCCCCATGTCCCATCACCCTCCCTCACCGCTCCAGACGGACACAGGGCTTGGCCACAGCCGGCCTCTTCTCCTCCCTCACTCACCGCTCGGGTGCTGCAGGCTGCGGCGATGCGGGCAGGGCTTGGCGAGGCGGCCGGGGCCGCTCACCCCGGGAAGGAACCGGAGGGGATGTCAGGGGGAGCTGGGCGGCACCACCACCAGCCCCGGCGGCCTCCCCGCCCGCCAGCTGCCCTGGGAGCTACTATAGCTACTGACGCAAGACCCCTCCCGCGAGAGCGGCACTGACAGTTGCGGGCAATAAGAGTCGCCGCCGCGCGCCCCCTTCCCGGGTCCTAGCCTGAGCAACTCGCTCCGCCCTACCGAAAATGGCGGCCCCTCCCGCCCCACAATGCTCCACGACCAAACCCATGACGTCACCCCTCTGGCAGGGGCAGAAGCTCGAGAGCTTGAAAGGGAGCGCGTGCGCCGGCTAGAGCGCGAGGACCGGCGGGCAGGGGCAGCTGCAGCCTTCACCCTCCTATTACAGCGCGGGGCAGCCGTAGGAGAGTGGCGAGGAGCAGCTTAGCACAGCCCCCTCTGCTGGTCATATGCGGGAAAGAATCCCCCGCAGGCAGGGGCAGCTTGGCGGATGAGCCAGGACCAGACTCATGCTGGGCAGGAGAGATAACGGTTAGACAAGTTCATTTTGACCACTGCGCCCCAGTTGCTGCGGGACGCTCCCCACGAGAAGAGCAGGGATAGCTCCTCTCCCTACTCTGCCTCTTGCTTGGGCTGTCCTCGTTGACCAAGACAAAGCTTGGCCGTGAGCAATACTGCCAGCTTCAGTTCAAAAATCATGCAGCACCCCCAGAAGTGGTGAGATTTTTCCAGAGGGTTGCATTGGCTTGTTCTGCTCTGACTTTGGAAAGCCCCATCCCCAATGTGTGAGGCACATTTAGCATTGCCCAAGCTCCCATATTTATTGGGTAAAATGATTTTTGGCCCCTGCTGCAGGTTTCCCTCCCATATCTGCCCATCCCTTGCCCAGCAATTAATTTTGCTCCCAACCTCCCAATCAGCTCTGTCTCTTCAGTGTCTGCATCACTTCAGCCCATTCCCCCGCATCCAGTGCTGGGTTTACAATGACGCCAGCGGTGCCATGGAACTGGGCCCATGCTCAGAAGGGGCCCGGCCAGCTCTGCTTGCACTGTGTCCTGAGATCCTGCCAGCCCCCTGGCTCCCCCCCACCCACCACTTGCTGGCCCACCGGCGGACCAAGGGCTCCTCTCCACCCCCTGGCCCCATCCACCAGTTTCTCTCGTCCTGTCTGGACTCCAGTGCACCTCTGGCTCCAGGCAGTCTCTGCTTCCCACCACATGAGGGACCCCACTTGTCTTCCTGGAGATGAGCCGCATGGGACTGGTGCCGCCAGGGTCCCTTTTTCAACCAGGCATTCGGTCGGAAGACAGATGCCTGGCAACCCTATTTGAGAAATATAATGTAGATAAAGTACATTGCTTTTAATGTGTGCTAAATTAGCTAAATTAAAGCTTTAAATCCTAGTCTAGGCAAGGCCACAATTCATGTGCAATGAAAGGCAGAGTTTGACTAAAATTTCCTGAATGTCTATCCATGCAGTGTTAATGTTCTCTTGGCTGTTTTTTGTATGACTGTTCCTAGATTATTAATTTCTTTAAAAAGAACAATCTGGAAAAGGAGACTTTTTCAAGCTTCATTGGCTTGCATAAAAGACTGACAGTAACACATGTAAATCCCATAATCTGTTTGGATAGACACCACTGGAACATGCACACTTTAGAAAATCTGCAGAACAGAGCCTGTCTCTTGTTCACCTTTGCACGTTAAGGTGCACAGGAGACCAATCAAGGCTTCTGTGAGGGTTCTGCTTTAGCCCGTATACAGCATCAGTACTCTTTTGCTGTGCAGCTAAATTATCTACACACAGTGGAACTTGGCACGTTTTGAGCTTAATGAAAGACCTTATGCAAAATGGACTGTATGTATACAGTTTCAGATGGCCATAGGTCAGACCAAAAACAAATTTCACCATAACACTTTGTGACAGTTGAGAACTACTTTTAATGAGAGCTTTCAATTTTTCATTCCAACTGTTCTAGCTCATCAAAGAAATGAGTCATATTATATTTAACCAATTTTTGTACTAAAAATTTTCTGAACCCTTTTTGCCGAAAATTAAAAACAATCACCTTTGGACAAAGACCAATCCTTGTAATGAAGAAAGATGGGAGGAGAGGTGGTTTAAAAGGAAAGACGAGAAGTTTATTTTTGACATGTTTAATATGAGGAAGCATTAGGATTTCCACGAGGAGGTATCAGAGGGACATGAACAATCTGTATCATACATGTGTGAATGTAAGCCCCGACAGGCATTCAGATCCTATGGTGCATCACTATATAAGTACCTAGCTAGACACCGAGGGAGAGCTAGATATCAGTATAAATGTGATGAGACGATAGGAATGTATGAGATCGCTCAGATAGCAAGTGTAAAAGGGGGATACCAAGGACAGACTCGTTAATATCAACAGAGGTGGCAGGTGGGAGAAAAGAGGATTAAAAGGCAATTCTGTAATGGTCAGAGAGGTAGGAGAACCAGGCAAGGGGAGGGTCACAGAAGCCTAATTAAAAAAACCTCAGGGAAAAGTGGAAAGATGATGCTACCAATGGCAGCTGTGAGAAAATTATGGAGAAGAAGTCGTAAGATTTCAAAAAGGATGGTGGCATTAAAATAGATCCCAGAGGTAATGCTGATGTTCATGTTGTAAAGATCATGATTGCTTTTTGATGGAAAGTTAAATATGAGTTCTGTAGAACAGCAATTTTTGTGCCCTTTGTCTCAATTAAACACACACACATTTGGCAATTTCACATTAATGGTTTGTTATCTATTGGTATTTGTAATAAGGAGCTACTGAACAGAGCTCTAGCATTAGCTAGGCAATAGATAGGAAACTATCATAGGTTGTGATTCTTCACATTATGGGAGCTAGTTGTGTGGTTCCACAGAAATTTGAAACTAAAAGAAGGAGGGAGTAGAGAACAACTCTATATTCAAACTAAACATTAAAAGAGGGGATCAGATCTACTTGGTCTGGAAGTTCAATGAGTTTTCATAAATATGCATAAGATTTAATTAAAATTAGAACACATCCTAATTATGGAAGAGAGCTGATACAAAGAAGCTGTTTCTGTCTTTTGGCTAAACAATATTCACTGCCTCCTCGCTATCACCCATTTATTTAAAAAAAAAAAATTCTGCAGTTCCTAATTTGCCCCAGAGGCTTGAATGGCTCCGAACAAAGCAACTACTCTAACATGCTCAGATACATAATGCACTTTGTTTAATGAAGCATATATATACGGTTTTGATCTCTTCCTAAGTAGTACATATTTCATAAGCTTCCAGTCAGATAGGTTTCTAATTTGCTGGAACCAAGGGGCCACACAAGTCCCTGTACTAATCATCAGAGGGGTAGCCGTGTTAGTCTGGATCTGTAAAAGCAGCAGAGAATCCTGTGGCACCTTATAGACTAACAGACGTTTTGGAGCGTGAGCTTTCGTGGGTGAATACCCACTTTGTCAGACGCAGGACGTCTACTAATTATGTGTATCAGAAAAGACACTGACTCAATATGCCTCTGCAGCAAGCTTCCACCTGATCTCAGACATAATAGAAGACCCTTCCATCAAAGATCTGCTGGATTAGACCTCTAAATTTGTCTGCACTGCAATAAAACACCTGCAGCTGGCTGGGCTCAGGCTGCAATGCAGTGTAGGGGAGGGTTTTCAATCTTTTTCTTTCGGAGCTCTTCCCCACTGTTATAAAAACCCCACAGTCCACCAGTGCCACAACAACTGTTTTTCTGCATATAAAAGCCAAGGCTAGTGTTAGAGGGTAGCAAGCAGGGCAATTGCCCAGGGCCCCATGCTGCAGGGGGCTCTGCAAAGCTAAGTTGCTCAGGCTTCGGCTTCAGCCCCAGGTGGCAGGGCTCAGGGC
Source organism: Chelonoidis abingdonii (assembly GCF_003597395.2). NCBI lineage: Eukaryota > Metazoa > Chordata > Testudines > Testudinidae > Chelonoidis > Chelonoidis abingdonii. Next base: position 134,002,741 of record NC_133772.1, on the reverse strand, counting down.
CACTGACTTCAGCCTTGCATAGCAGCACTTCAGCTTTCTGACCTGGGCCCCAGTGAGTCTAACATTGGCCCTGCTTGGCGGACTCCTGAAACCTACTTGCTGCCCCCCAGTAGGCCCCAAGCCCCTGGTTGAGAACTGCTCATGTAGACAGTTGTGCTTGGGCTGGAACTTGGGCTCCTCCTCCCTTGGAAGGTATCAGAGCCCAGGCTCAAACATCTAAGCCAAATTTATAGCCTGAGTCAGCTGACATGGGCCAGCCCTGGGGTTTTATTGCTGTATAGACATACAGAGCCTAGTGGGATGACTATTTACATAGGAATTAATTCTAGTTTCGCCAGCAGTAAATCCTTTCCTTGCCTGCTCTCCCAAGTCCTCTTACGGAACAACATGGGCACAGAACAGTGCTTTTAGGGTGAAGTGAAGGGGAGGGCCATTACAGTGATAGGCGAGGACTTTATGGTTCAGTGCAGACTTCCCAGTGGATGTGATGGTTTGGTCCATGGAGGAGGGGATGTGTTGTGTAAAACTGCTTCCCTTCCCAGAAAGAAATCTGTGCCTTTAACTCACAATCTGAGGTGCATGTTTTACACATGAATTATTTGTGGATAGCTAGCAAACAATTCAAGCAACCCAATAAAAAACCTGTGTTTAAATAGCAACAGTTGTGACAAAACCAACTAATCTAGGAAATTCAGAGTTCAGCCTGACTGACGCTCTGGGGTATAGACAGTCTTTGATCCACAGAGAAATTCATAAAAAGAACAGGAGTACTTTTGGCACCTTAGAGACTAACAAATTTATTTAAGCGTAAGCTTTTGTAGGCCCACTTCATCAGATGCATGCAGTGGAAAATACAGTAGGAAGATATATATATACACAGAGAACATGAAACAATGGTTGTTTCCATACACACTCTAATGAGAGTGATCAGTTAAGGTGAGCTATTACCAACAGGACAGAAAAAAAAAACTTTTTGTAGTGGTAATCAAAATGGTCCATTTGCAGAAGTTGACAAGAAGTTGTGAGGAACAGAGGGATGGGTGGGGGGGAATAACCATGGGGAAATAGTTTTACTATTCATATTCATGTCAGTGGGAATCACATACAGAGGGAAATATAGCCCATTCTGTTAACAACTTACACCATTTTGATTTTCAGAAATAATCTTCCATTTGATATATATTCTCTCACAAAATGTTTTATAAACATAGCCTGATCCTGCAGTCTGTACACACAAAAGATTCCAACTGACTTCAACATATTAATATGGGTTACAGTATGGAATTAAACTGGAATAACTTCACCCATCAGTGAAATGCAGCAGCTGTTTAAACGTGTCCAGGCAACATTAGTTCTCTAAAAGCCAGAGTCAGCAGCCTGTCTGATATTTTTTGCTTTATCAGGCCCTAAGTTGACAGTGTTTAATACTGCTATCAACTTTATTGATCACAATTTCTTGCCAATTTCACAAAGCTTTGATAAATATTCTATACAACAAGGACTGTGCTAGGAGAACAGTAAATATGCACAGATAAGCACTCAAGAAAATGCAAAGTTCACAGTTCCATGTAAACAACCTTAGCCCCTATCCCTTTGTGCATATATTACAATATAGGCTGCTAGTTATTACAGGCAGAATTACACTGGTATCACTGTGGTCATGGCTTTGGAGTAAAAAAAACAATTATTTAGACTGGCAGGAAACTCCTATCTGATTCACTGCCATAACAATCGAGATGTCTCAACATATCATCGGAAACCCGTTATTGGAGGTTTCATTAAAGATAACAACATAGGGTCTCATTCTGCTCTACTTAAAGTCAATGTAGCTGTCTTCTATATAAGTAAATTGTCCTCTCTCCCTTTTTTCTTTTTTTCAGTATTACAAGTAGCTGTAGAAAGTCTTTTGCCAATAATAGCTAGTGTGTTTATTCCGTAATCTTTACTATACATATAGTAATTGACAAGAACAAAAATTATGCAATGTGTTTAGAATATATTCAGAGTGTTTCAATAGTTAGTTACAAGTAGAGCAGGATACTTGATGTGGATATTTGAATTTCATTACCCAGAATTCTCTTCCAACTCACAGCTATTACATAGCATTGTTATTGTCTGAGCACAAGGAACACGCTGAAAAGTTTAAGAAAGCTTTTGAATGGACTGAGCTCTTTTAAAGATGCTCTGCTTTCTTTAAAACCATTGGGTTTTATACTTTATAATAATGGAAGTATTTAAAAGCTATTTATGAAGTTAAAATTATTGTTTCCATAATTCATGCAATTATTAAGGCAAATTGGATCTACATATTAAGATGTGAACATAAGAGAAATATTGAGTCATTTCAGAAACAGTGCCACTCTTCTATACATCCCTGTTTCCATCATCATCTTTAAAGGGATATGTATATCTGAGAAGGTATCTGAAGAATTAGGCCCCTATTCCCCACCATGGATAGAATGTGGCATCACAAATTTGAATTATGATCATTGTCAGTATTTCCTTTCTAACTTTCTACTGTTAACTTTCTCCCCATTTGAATTTTGCAGGTTTCTTTGGAAGCAAAAATTGACAACATCCGTCAGCTTTGCATCCCTGTCCCCAAACTAGAGTCCTTCCTCCCCCCGTGTTCACTGCCAGTGTTTCCCTCCTATTTGCCAATCACTAAAGTCTAGTTTCAGAGGAGTAGCCATGTTAGTCTGTATCCACAAAAACAACGAGGAGTCCAGTGGTCCCTTAAAGACTAACAGATTTATTTGGGCACGAGTTTGCTCAAATAAATCTTTTAGTCTTTAAGGGGCCACTGGATTCCTCGTTTTCAGTAAAGTCTATTCAGTTGTCTGCTCACCTCACTAGCACCATTTCCCCTGATCTCATTTCATCATTAGTCATTCTCTCCTCTCTGGTTCCTTTGCTTCTACCACACTCTCGTTTTCTCTGTCCTTAAGGAAATTTCTATGCATACTACCTGTCTCAGTATCTATTGATCCTTTACCTAATCTCATTTCCAAACTTCCTTTCTTGCTTCCTTGCCACCTCCCATCTGCTCCACTCAACCAAGACTCCCCTTACCAGAGCCACTACTAGCACCTTCCTGGTCAAGTTTAAGGGTCTTTTCTCCAGAATCATTTTCTTTGATTTTTGTTGCCTTATAGGCGAAAGACCATACAATTCTAATTAGTCCTTTCTCCTTTTCTCCCCCTACACTCACTCTTCTGGTGAATTTATTCACTTACAGCTGCTATCTTTCTGTTGACTCAGATCTACATCCAGGATCACATCACTTCCTAACTAATGTGTATGAAATGCAGGAATTTACATTTATTTCTCTATTCACCTACCTTAGTTACACAGAGCCAATTTACTAAAGTCATGTAATAATCAGAATCTTTAAAAGAATAAGAAAGCAAAGTTTGTTAGTGGAATATCCTATTAATCTTGGCCAGTGCTGCATTAAAAATATCCAGTGCATTGGCACACCATGACAAGAGAGACCCTTATGGCTTCAGTCATGTGTCAGGGCCGTGCCCCCACTAGAAGTGACAGGGGGTCCTCTCTCCTTCCTGAGAAGCTTGAAAGCAGCAGGGGGGGCAATAGCAAGCTTTCTCCACCACTTACCCCACAAGAAACAGGTTTAGCAGCAGAGGGACCCTCAGTACTTGCTTCAACAGCAGAGGTGTATCTGTTTGGGTGGGTGACGCAAAGTCCTCTGCTCGGGTGGTCAGGGGCCCCAAGAGCAGTGAATCTGGGAGTTAACAGCCACTGAGATAATAGAGCAGCTCACACTTCTCTGAGCTGTTGTTTCAGGATGTCTGCATACCCAGGTACGTGTTTTTGCAGCAGTAATCTTGGGTCATGCTTTCAAGTTTTTTTTCTTCCTAACCATGAGAGATAGATGTTTTCTTAAAAAAAAAAAAAAATACAATCTGATGTAATATTCAGGAGCCAGGGTGCTACCCAGCCATCAGCCTATAGTGTTTATACCATGATCTTGACCAAAAGCATTGGGAATCTCACAGGGAAGTCGTGTTTTACAAGACTTTTTGTCTAGACAGATTTCCTACAGAACCTATGTTTTCTGTGACATGGATTTTTTTCTCATCTCCTTCCTTTTTGGGTTCTTTTCGTCACACACCACCTTCCCAGCATAACATTACACTGTGCCCCTTCACCTCTCCAACTGAAGACTCAAATAGGCTCCAGCCATGTAAACTAATTTATATGGATGGACCTTTGTGCCCATCCAGAACCCCATTGACTTCCATGAAGGTCTGCCTGAATAGATCAGCTTGCAGAACAGGGGCCTTAGGTGTCAGTAGGCATCATTCCTCCAGCCTGACCTTAGATCCTGGCTAGTCTCAGCCTTGAGTACTGGTGTGACACTGGCAGGTGCCAGTTCATCCCAAGGTCTCTATAACTCAGCTGGACACTGGCAGATACATAGCTGGAATCTGGCTCACTTGAGGGTTAATATATTTAAAATAGGTTTTAGAAGTATAAGAAAGTGTTTAGTATTTAGACTATTGAATGCTTCTGGGTTGCGGCATGCATTAATTAGGCTGATTTCTGTGTTGTACATTGTACTGTAATATTTGAGTGGTTGTATTGTGAACCTTTGTGACTGCATGAATCGTCATACAAGAGAGGAACATTAATTAGCATGAAGAGCAGCTCTTCTACAGAAATTGTTACTCTTCCAGAAAGAGATGACCCCTCAATACCAGATAGTCTAGCATTGGGTCTTATGACTGGAAACATCCCTACATCTTGATTGAGAAAATATCAACAAAAGGACTAAATACTCGAAATGTTGTTCTGTTATCCTCCCTCTGACATGGGCGGTGGGTCAGCCCCCCCCCCCCCTTCGGGGAGTCTAGCCCTGCGGCCCCACACCTTCTGCATAAGGCCCCAGCACCACAGCCTTGAGGGCTCCCCCCTTGTGGCTGGTGAAGCCCCAAGCCGTCCAGAACCCTGAGCCCCGTGTGCCCTCTGCTGCCAGAGAAGCCCCGTGCCGGCCCCCAGCCAGCCAACCAATCCCAGCCCCAGCTGTGCCAGGCAGCCTGGGGCCTGAGCACCCCAAGTCCATCATCCTGCAGCAGCAGCTGCAGCCACGAAAGGCAGTACCTTCCCTGGCCTATTATAGCCGCCACCCATGCCCTCTGAAGATGAGTAATGTAAGTGGACTCCTCCCATCAGTTGAGTTTGCAGCTCAGAGCACATGGCAGGAGGGGGATAAAAACCCCAAACTAAAGGAACCAAGAATCTCCATGCTGCTTAGGCTCTGGGGGAGCAAGGTGTTTGTAGGCATAAGCAAGAGATCCCCAGCTGCTGGGCCTGGGTTAGCCCTAGAGGACAAATATAACTTGCTGATTATAGATGCCTATATTACCTTTTGAAATCTAAGATTGTAACTCATTCATGTTTCTATGTTTGCTTGCTTTAAACTTGTAAATCACTTTCTAATTTCCTTTTCCTAGTTAATAAATCTTCATATAGTTTACTATAGGATTGGCTACAAGCGTTGGCTTTGGTGTAAGATGTAAAGTAATTAACATGGGGTGACTGGTCCTTTGGAATCAGGAGCAGCCTGAATATTAGTGTGATTCTTGATGTAAGGGGCCATCTGTCACAGAGATATGCTCACCTGGGTGGCAAGACAGACCGGAGTACCTATGAGGACTGTCTGTGACTCCATGTTAAGGCTATTAAAGTGTCTGAAGACAAGAGTTTGCAGTTTGGTGCAGTTGGTTGGTGAAATCTAAGTTTAGAACTCACTACCGATTAGGGGTGTGCTTTGATTTTTATCAGTCTGCCCTGACATTGGTACTCATGGCTCTTGCATCATCACTGGGAGAATTACACTTGATCCTGTAATTCTCAGATCCTTATGCTAGGGTCATGTTCATCCATTCTTGAACCAAGAGCCTAGAGTACTGCCAATACTCACAGCTCAAAACTCATTAGCCACCACTCCCAAATCACGGAATTTGGCCAAAAAAATAACACTTACAAATAATAAATTGCATTTAAAAAAGCCACTTAGCTCTTTAGTACTGGGAGACAGGGTCATTCTTTCCTTTTCCATTCTCCTCCATTTTCACTTTGCTGGATCTCTCACCATTCATCCCAAGGGTGCAGAATATGGCACCTATCATGCCCCATCCACCCCAAAAGATGGGATATCCTTTGATTTAAAAATCTAGTCCCCATCCTACTTCCTTAAATCTTTTTCTCTTCCCTGCATAGATTTCTAACTCAGAGAGCACAGAAGGATGCCATCTTCACTGATAACAGACTAACTTCCATCCCATTGAGAACAATGGCAAACAGCAGCCTTTTTAATAAGAGCAAACAAAAAACAACCCACAAGTTAAGCAGAGCTGCTCATGAAACCATGAACAGCTTTAGAAAAAAGAAAAAGATACCCCACACATACCCAATAGCAGTGGCTCTCAACCTTTCCAGACTACTGTACCCCTTTCAGGAGTCTGATTTGTCTTGTGAACCCCCATGTTACACCTCACTTAAAAACGTCTTGCTTACAAAACCAGACATAAAAATACAAAAAGGTGTCACAGTACACTATTACTGAAAAATTGCTTACTTTCTTATTTTTACCATATAATTATAAAATAAATCAATTGGGATATAAATATTGTACTCACATTTCAGTGTACAGTATAAAGAAAGCATTATCTATACGGAATTTTAGTTTGTACTGACTTTGCTAGTGCTTTTTATGTAGTCTGTTGTAAAACTAGACAAATCTATAGATGAGTTGATGTCCCCATTGGAAGACCTCTGCATATCCCCAAGGATAACGTACCCCTGGCTGAGAACCACCTCCCAATACAGAATAAATAAAATCTTGCTCTGATATAACTCACAAGAACTGCAGGTTTTTCTTGTGAACTCCTTTCTTACAACACCATCCTTTTTGTTCTTGGCAAGTATCCAGACTCCTCACTTTTCTTCTCCCTTTCTCAAAGCACTTGCATAGCATAGCTTTCTACCTCCTGGAAATTAATGGTATAAGCCAAGGGATCTATTTACTAAGGCCGTGTTGAGGGAAAGGAATTCTGTGGAGTATTACGTAGTGGGAAGAGACAGAGAAAGAGATTAGAGAAACAACTGTTTCTCCCTGTCACAGAAAGTGGTAGCTTCCAAAAGAAAACACGGTTTACATATTCATGTGAAAAAACATAGTACATTTTATTGTTTTTAAAGTGAAAGCTAAGTAAATTTTGACATTTGTTTATTTTTAAAGAAAAGAGGCGTTTTCCTTTAAAAGAATGAGAACTATAGCAGCTAGAACACAAGAAGTATGTGCAGCTGGATTCCATTTCATTTCTAGTAGAATCATAAACTTTAAGGTCAGAATGAAGGGACCATTATGATCATCTAGTCTGACCTCCTGCACAACACAGGCCACAGAATCTCACCCACTCACTCCTGTAACAACCCCCTAACCTATATCTGAGCCCCTGAAGTCCTCAAATCATGGTTTAAAGATTTCAAGGTGCAGAGAATCCTCGAGCAAGTGACCCGTGCCCCACACTACAGAGGAAGGCAAAAAAAAACAAAACAGGGCCTCTGCCAATGTGCCCTGGGGAAAAATTCCTTCCCAACCCCAAATATGGCGATCAGCTAAACCCTGAGCATGTGAGCAAGACTCGCCAGCCAGACACCCAGGAAAGAATTCTCTGTAGTAAGTCAGATCCCACCCCATCTAACATTCAATCACAAGCCATTGGGCATATTTACCGCTAATAGTCAAAGATCAATTAATTGCCAAAATTAGGCTATCTCATCATACCACCCCCTCCATAAAATTATCAAGCTTAGTTTTGAAACCAGATATAGTCTTTGCCTCCACTGCTCCCCTTGCAGATTGTTCTAACTTCACTCTTCTGATGGTTAGAACCTTCATCTAATTTCAAGTTTAAACTTCCTGATGGCAGTTTATATCATTTGTTCTTGTGTCCATACTGGTACTGAACTTAAATAATTCCTCTGCCTCCCTGGTATTTATCCTTTTTATGTATTTATAGAGCGCAATCGTATCTCCCCTCAGCCTTCTTTTGGTTAGGCTAACAAGCAAGCTTTTGAATCTCCTTTCATATGACAGGTTTTCCATTCCTCGGAGATTCCTAGTACCCCTTCTTGTACCTATTTCCGTTTGAACTCATCCTTCTTAACATGGGAGACAGAACTGCACACAATATTCAGACGAGGTCTCACCAGTCCCTTCTATAACGGTACTATACCTCCTTATCTCTACTGGAAATACCTCTCCTGATGCATCCCAAGACTGCATTGCTTTTTTCATGCCATATCACATTGGTGACTCATAGTCATCCTGTAGACCCACACACCTGAGGTCTTTCTCTCTGTTACTTCCAACTGATGCGTCCCGCTTACCAAATTATTGTTTTACTCCCTAAATGCATGACCTTGTACTTTTCACTAATAAATTTCCATCTTATACTTTACTCCAGTTTACAAGGTCATCCAGATCTTCCTGGATATGTATCCCGTCTTCTCTGTATTGGCAATACCTTCGGCTTATGTATCCACAAACTTTATTAGCACACTCCACTTCTTGTGCCAAGGTCAGTAATAAAAGATTGGTCCCAAAATGATCCTGAGGAACTCCGCTAGTAACCTCCCTCCAACTGACAGCTCACCTTTCAGTACGACCCGCTGTAGTCTCCCCTTTAAACAGTCCTTCTTCACCTTTTGATTTATCTATTGATCTCAACTTTTCCAATTTAGTAATAATTCCCATATGTGGAACCATATCAAATGCTTACTGAAATTGAGGTATTAGATCCACTGCATTTCCTTTGTCTAAGAAATCTGTTACTTCTCTCAAGAGGAGATCAGGTTGGTTTGGCACAATCTACCTTTTGTAAAAAATGTTTATTTTGTTCCCAATTACTATTGACTCAATGTCCTTAACTACTTTCTCCTTCAAATTTTTTCTCAAGACCTTGCATACTACAGATGTCACAACTAACAGGCCTGTAGTTACCCGATCACCTTTTTCCCTTTCTCTAAAACTAGGAGCTATGTTAGCAATTCTCCAGTATATGGTACAACCCTGAGCTTACAGATTAATGTAAAATTCTTGCTATGGGCTTGCATCTCATTGTTGCCAGTTCCTCTAATATTCTTGGACAAAGATTATCTGGGCTTTCCGATTTAGCTCATTCCGCTGTCTTTATATAATATGGAGATATACCTGCCTTATAGAGGTGAATGGACCCCAAAGGTCATTGATCCTCCCCCTGCCTTCACTAGCAGGACTAAGTACTGATTTTGCCCCAGATCCTGGTGGCTCTCAAGGATTGAGCTAACAACCCTGGATTTAGAAGCTAATGCTCAAACCACTGAGCTATCCCTCCCCTTAAGTTTGAGTTTGGTTCTTCCTCGGATGTGTAATATTCTACCTCTCTATCCTCATTCCCATTTGTCACCCTACCATTATCCCTAAGTGCCTCATTAAAGACTGAGGCAAAAGTATTTTTTAGATATTGGGCATGCCTAAATTATCCTTAACCTCCACTCCATCCTCAGTGTTTAGCAGTCCACTTCTTCCCTCTTTTTTTCTTCTTTTTATGATGGCTATAGAACTTTTATTATTGGTTTAATTCCCTTTGCAGGTCCAACTGTACATGACTTTTGGCCTTTCTCATATTTATCTCTACATGTTCTACCTCAATAGGTATGCTTTCCTTTGCTGATACCCGCCCATTTTCCACTTCCTTGGTAGGCTTTCTGCTTTTCTTAATCACTTCTCTGAGATGCTGCTGATCCCAGCTGGGTCTACAACTCTCTGCCTATGAATCTTTTTCCCTTTCTTGGGTTGCAGGCTTCTGATAGTTTCTGCAACTTTGACTTGAAGTAATTCCAGGCTTCCTCCACCTTTAGATCCCCAAGTTCTTTAGTTAGGTAAGTGGATTGGACTGATTTCCTTAACTCTTTAAAGTTAGCCCTTTTGAAATCAAAAACCCTAGCCACAGATCTATTTTTGTTTATCCTTCCATTTAGTTTAAACTGAACTAGCTCATGATCGCTTGAACCAAGGTTGTCCCCTACAATCATTTCTTCTATGAGGTCCTCACTACTCACCAAAACCAAATCTAAAATGGCATCCCCTCTTGTTAGTTCAGCAACTACTTGGTGAAGGAATCCATCAGCTATTGCATCCAGGAAAATCTGAGCCCTATTATTATTAGCACTTGTCCTTCAGTCTATATCTGGGAAGTTAAAGTCTCCCATGATCACACAATTCCTATTAGTATTTATTTCATTAAAAACATTCAAGAGGTCTCTATCCATATTCAGATCAGATCCTGGTGGTCTATAGCACACTCCAAGCACTATCCCAAGGGAGGTTCTAGTAGCTTTCTTCCCCAGTGTGATTTTTGCCCAGACAGACTCTGTCTTATCCATACCATCGCTTCTTATTTCTTTACAGTCTACCTCATCATTGATATACAATGCTACTCCACCATCTTTGCCTTTATTTCTGTCTTTCCTAAACAACACATACACTTCAATATCTGTACTCTAGTCATGACTACTATTCCACCATGTTTCTGTTATCCCTATAATATCTGGTTTCACTTCCTACACCAGTAGCTCTAGTTCCTCCATTTTGTTACATAGGCTCCTCGCATTAGTGTATAAGCACCTTAATTTTTGCTGTTTGGCTTCGCTCACATTCTTTACCCGATTAGGCATTGATGTTCTACTGCCAGTATCACCTATTAGACTGTATCTACACTATCCTTCCTCCTTATGTCCATTCTCCTACCCATGGCTGTATCCTTTCTTACTTCGTTTTCTTCCCTCTCAATGTTAAAATCCGGCATGGATATTACCTGTACATCTCCCAACTATCTCCCCCAAATTCCTAGTTTAAAGCTGTCTTAATAAGTTGTGCCAGCCTCCATTCTAGAAATCTATTTCCTGCCCTACTCAGGTGAAGTTCATCCTGAGAGAACAGTCCTCTGTCCATGAATGCCTCCCAGTGGCCATACATCCCAAAGCCCTCCTTATAGCACCACTGCCTGTGCCATCTGTTGAGCATCATAATCTTGTCACACCTTTGTTGCTCTTCTCTAGGAACAGGCAGAATCCTACTGAAGATCACCTGAGCCTCGATTTCCTTAAGTGTCTTCCCCAGCCCAGCATAGTTTCCCTTGATTCATTCCAGCAAGAATCTAGCGGTATCATTTGTTCCCACATGAAGGACAATCAGTGGATTCTTTCCCGCTCCCGTTAGGATCCTCTTCAGCCTCAGGTCCACATCTTGTATCTTCACACTCGGCAGACAACACACCCTTCTGTTTTCTGGGTCAGCTCTGTTTACAGGCCTGTCTGTTCTTCTCAGTAAGGAATCCCCAATCACATAGACCTGCCTTTTCCTGGTGATGGTGCGATTCTCCTGTCTATCCCCTGTCCCTCTGGCTGCAAGTCCTCTCAATTCCTATTCTCCCTTGCAATCCTTCGCAACCCATCCCGTATCCTCCTGGGGCTCATATTTGGTGTCATCTCCATTGACTCTTCCCCTCTTCCTATAGGACTCGCCGCTCTTCTCTTCTTCCTTGCCCTCTCACCTTCAGAGACCACCTGCTGTGCCCCATTTTCATTTTCCAACTCTGCAAACTTGTTCCTGAGCTGTATTTCTCCTTCACTAGCCCATCTTTTCCTCTGCCCAGTTCTCTAGTAGTGGTAAGGCACAAAAGAGAAACATCCCTGAAGCCAAAGTTTATAGCGAAAAGGGGAAAAGCTTATGACATATATATAAAAGGATACACTCCCACAGTTGAAAGATGGGAACAAGTTAGAGGACATTCACATCTGATCACCTTCAGACTCTCCTAAGTGCCTTCCTTGCTAGTATGTGTATTCTTTACCCCTCTCCTGAAACAAGGTGCTTGTTACTTCTAAGCTCGTTAGCATTCCTCCATGGAAGTCCTGCTGACTCATTAGGCTTATCTGCAGGTTACTTGCAATCAGCGTAAGTGAAACTGCTTACTTCCGTAATACTGGTAGAAATTGCAGGCATGTGTGAGGACGGAGCTCTTATTTTAACTCAGCTCCCTTTTCTGAGGCACTTCCCCAGAGTTGGAGCCACAAAAATATGTAGGTGCCTAACCCCCAGACTTGAGTCTAAGTCTTATTTTTAGGTGCCAATGTCATCCACAAAACTTCCATTCCCTGTAGGTGTATAAACTTGCTTGGTGCCTAAGTTTTTGCTGTAAAATGTCCCTGTATGCCTAAGTTCCTGCCTCTGGGTACTCACACAGCTGTCTCCTTCTATGCACCCAGACACCATTTCCTGCCTAAGCTGAGAGCAATCCATGAGCCATGGGAAAGTAGGGGCTTGTCCACCTAACTTGCGTGTGGGGCCTATAAGTAAGTGTCATCAGAGGCTACCTAGATCTGTCATAATAGCCAAGGGGAAAGTGGAGGACCTCCCCCATAACCTTTAGTCCCATGGTTAAAGCACTCATCCAGGACCACTACTGCAGGCCCTCCTGTGCCTGATGAGGAGCAGGGCTCTGACACCTCCCAGGTAAGTATCCTAGTCACTAGACTACAGAATCATTCTGATTTTTTGGGGGGTGGTGGTGGTGGTAATTCATATTTAATTGTTCAGTTAAAGAAGAACAACTTCCACAGCAGAGACGGAGGGAGCCCCACATCAGAATATCCTGTAGTCCAGTGGCTAGAGCATTCTAAGCAGAGAGCAGCTTGAGCTAGCCAATGGGAGATACTGACCAGAGGGTCCTGTGCACTAAGCCCTGTTGTTAGTTGTTACGAGGCCTTATGTCTCAGGCTCTCTCTTTCCACTGCAAGCCCCACTCCTCTCTCAGGGTACGTCTACACTGCACGATTATTTCGAATTAGCTTAAACCGATATTACAAAACAGATCTAATAAAATCGGTTTAGCGCGTCCACAGTGGGATCCCGAAATCGATTGTTTGCGTCCATGGTCCAAAGCTACCATCGATTTCAGGAGCGGTGCACTGTGGGTAGCTGTTCCTCAGCTATCCCATAGTTCCCACTTCCGTGTTGAGAGCACAGTGCCTGATGGGGCAGAAAACACTGCCCCGGGTGGTGCTGGGTACAGCCTCACCCCTCCCTTTGTGAAGGCAGCAGACAACCCTTTGGCGCCTTTTTCGCGGAGTGCATTGAGCAAACGCCATAGCACAGCAATCTTTCCCTTTTTTTTTTCACGTGGTGGTGGGGGGAAATAAACTGAGGAGCTGTTCCCTGAACCACGCCAGACACTGTGTTTGAACCTACAGACATTGGGAGCTCAGCCAAGAATGCAAATAATTTTCAGAGACTGCTGTGGACTGTGGGATAGCTGGAGTCCTCAGTACCCCCTCCCTCCCTTCATGAGCGTCCATTTGAGTCTCTGGCTTCCCGTTACGCTTGTCACGCAGCGCTGTGTATCCTGGAGTTTTTTATTCAAACGCTTTGGCATTTCGTGTTCTGTAACGGAGCTGCATACAACAGATTTGTCTCCCCATACAGCGATCAGACCTAGTATCTCCCGTACGGTCTATGCTGGAGCTCTTTTTCGATTTCAAACTGCATTGCCAGCCGTGCTGATCAGAGCTCCACGCTGGGCAAGCAGGAAATGTAATTCAAAAGTTCGCGGGGCTTTTCCTGTTTACCTGCCCGCTGCATCCGAGTTCAGATTGCTGTCCAGAGCGGTCAGTGCTGCACTCTGGGATGCCGCCCGGAGGCCAATAACGTCGATTTCCGGCCACATGAACCCTAATCCGAGTTATCACTATCGAATTTAGCGCTACTCCTCTCGTTTGGGAGGAGTTCCGAAATCGATTTAAGGAGCCGTTTAACTCGATATTAATGACGACGTCGTGTGAACGGATACAGCGTTAAATCGGTATATCGGCCATTAAACCGATTTAAAGTCGCAGTGTAGACCTGGCCTCAGAGACAGACACCTAAATTTGGGCTGCTGGGAGGTGCCTAGCTCTGTTTAGTGATTTATGAGCAGGCACCTGCCACCTAGAGTCAGGCGGCTTAGGAGCCTAAGGAATTTCTTGCAGGAATGATTTAGGCACCTGTCCTGCTCCACACAACGTAGTCTGGAGGAGGTGGTGCCTACTTTATAACTTTTAGCCCAGTGGTGCCCAACCTGTGGGCTGTATACGACCCACCAGAGAATTTCATAAAGCCTGCTTCAATATGATATATTACTGGCCAATTCATTAGCATTTTGTTGTCATGTTTACATCATTTTAGTTTACACAAGTGTGTAAATACATTGTTTCTATGTACAGTATTGTCTATCTAAATACATATGAAACAAGCAGGAGTGGTGAGTTATATGGGCCCGTGGTGCCTATGCTCCAGCAATATTCAGGGCCCGGCTTCACCAATGTTCCAGGATGGGTCTCTCCCCTGGCCCTTCCTGCCTCCCTCACATGCCTCTCCCAAGGATCCCTGCCTGCGCCCTGGGCAGTGGGCAGGTGCCCCCTGCAGCTCTGCACTCTGTTCTGCTGGCTCCCGGCATCAACTGCCGCCACAGGATCCTAACACACCCCAACCACTAGCGCCAGGGCAGGCTGACCCTGACCCTACCCATCCGCCTCAAACGGATGGACCTTTCCCTTTTCCGGCGGGACCCTCCCCCCACCGGCAGTCACCATTCTTACTCCATGCTGGGCAAGGGGCAGCCCCTTCCTGGACCTCCGAGGGGTCTTAGTAGCACGTCTAGTGGCAGTGATACAAGGTGAGTGTGCTGCTGGGGGTGAGAGGGGGCCCTCCCCCGGAGCCTGCTGCTGCTGACGGAAGGAGGGCTGGGGGGAGTCCTCTCTGGCCCCAGCTGGTGGCAGCCTGCTTGCTCCCCAAACTCCTCATCCCTGGCCCCACCCCACAGCCCACACCCCAATCCTCTGCCCCAGCCCTGAGCCCCCTCCTGCACTATGAACCCCTTATCCCCAGCCCCACCCTACAGCCCGCACCCCAAGCCCCTCATCCCCAACCCCACCAGAGCCCTCACATTTTAACATTTTATATATATTTTGGCTTACGAGTGGGAGGGGAAAGGACTTGGACCCATTCTGGGCACCACCAAAAATTATACAAACCTGCCACCCCTGGAAACAAGCTGAACTTGAAAAATAATCTAGTACAGGTGACTTTTAATACAGAATCTGTTTGGCCCACACAAGTTTGTGCTCAGGCTTATGTGGCCCTCCTGTGTAATAAGGGTGGGTAGCTCTGGGTTAGAGCATTCAGCTAGGATGTGGGAGACCCATGCTAAATTCTGTCCTCTTTGCTAGAGGAGGAGACAGGATTTGAAGCTGGATCCCTCACCTCTCGGGAGAGTTCTCTAACCTCTGAGCTAGGGGATATTTTGATGTGAGGCTTCAGTCTCTCTCCTGTTGAAGCTATTCTGGTATACTTAAATAATGAAAGAGTGACCAGAATTGACACACTGTTCCAGTGCCACCACACCCTTTGTATGCCTCCTATGCCAGGGCTTGTGGGAGGGTCTTCAGAAGACAGCCTTGTAACTGTCCACCTCAGTTCCTGCACCAGGGAAATCCTCTCCCAGACAGACATAGGGCTGGAGGTTGGGGCGGGGGAAGGCAAGGAGGGGGAAATCTCACCCTTAATTTGTTGGCAGACTCAGGCCCACAGATTGTGTCAAGTCACATTCTGAAAGTTTTCCTCACACCATAAAGGCTGGCCTTAATTAACATAATAAAGGTTTAAATTATGCAGAAACTCACTGGGGAAGAGGCAGTTACACCATCAACATGTGGGCCACTGCATCATCATGCAACATCACTGACACTTTTGAGGCGCAGATCTTTTTCCATAGGACAAATAATTAAAAGGAAAAAGCCTTAGTCTGTCCCTTTGAGCGCTGGTTTTGTTACATTCTCTTCTAAAACATCTAGAGAATCATCAGTATTGAAACAGCTTTGTAACTCTAACTACATTTTAGAAAACCAAAACATGCCTTAATGTGTTCTAAGTGGATATTGGGAACAAAAGAAAGAAATGCACATGAATAATTAAAGTGAAATGTACTGCATACATCTTATTACAGCTATTAATATGTGTTGTAGGGCCAAAAAAAGAATACTATGACTACATATAAACACTGGATTAAATTGCCTAGGGACGTTGTGGAATCTCCATCTCTGCAGATATTTAAGAGTAGGTTAGATAAATGTCTATCAGGGATGGTCTAGACGGTATTTGGTCCTGCCATGAGGACAGGGGACTGGACTTGATGACTTCTCGAGATCCCTTCCAGTCCTAGAGTCTATGAATCTATGTCTGAAAACTCTCATGGTTCAAAAACCAGGCTGAAGAATAATGGTTTCTCACCTTCATTACTGTACAACATTGGCTACAAATCTACCCAACAAAGGACCCATTTGTGTGCAGCAACTGAACATCCGCCACCAATTGTGTTTTATAAAGTAATTGTGAAAATGTGACAGCGAGATTTGTAATTCATTACTGATGGAGGAACATATGCATTTATATCCATAAAAGATCACACTTTTTTCCCTCCTTCTCTAAATTGGGACCATGAGCTAATCTAGGATTAGAATTCAGTGTTCTGGGCACAACTATTAAATTTGATTTACCTTCTTCCTTTTTGTTTATGAAATGAAATATATGGGGATTTTATTAAGAAGTTCATGCTGTAAATAAGTGCAATTGCTGTTCTAATTTCCACAGAAGTGTATAATGGAACTAAAAATTAGAATGTAATTGTTAATGATATGTTAAATGAAGTGCAGGGTGCTGACTAGCTGTTGGGTAATGACTGTGATTATTATGGGCTCAAGCTGGAAAACAATAATCTTCTGTGACTGTTGGTTTTACAGAAACAATACAAAACCTCCCAGCTTCAAGAGAAAACTTCCTGTGCTAAAAGGGCTAGTACCCTTTATCTGATGGCTATTCTACAGCCAGCCTCTCCCAGGTGCAGAATCTTTGATTTATCTCAGCCCAACTGCCATATACAAACATCAACCAGATTTATAGCAATAATTTTGGGGAAATTATTGGGCATGCTCAGTGAGTCTTTTGAGATCTGACAGATGCTCCTGGCCCTTCCTGTAGCTGTAGCAGACAAATCATTGGGGAAGGAGAAAAGCTTTCTCACTGCTGGAAATATAATTAAAACATACAAACAACTCAGCTATCTGGAGTAGTGGGTGTTGTTACTCCAGGTTGGTGTAAGCCACACAAGCTACAGAACCCTAAAATGAGGGAGATAGATGAACTAAGCATAGAGGAGTATTGGAGCATGGCAGCTGAGGAACTAATTTGTAAAAGCTTTCCTCAGGGTACATCTACACTATGGGATTATTCCGATTTTACATAAACTGGTTTTGTAAAACAGATTGTATAAAGTCGAGTGCATGCGGCCACACTAAGCACTTAATTTGGTGTGTGCGTCATGGTCCAAGGCTCGCATCGATTCTGGAGCGTTGCACTGTGGGTAGCTATTCCATAGCTTACTCCATAGTTCCCAGCAGTCTCCCCACCCGTGAATTCTGGGTAGACCCAGTGCCTGATGGGGCAAAAATCAATTGTCGGCGGGTGGTTCTGGGTAATGTTGTCACTCATTCCTTCCTCCAGGAAAGCAACGCAGACAACATTTCGCACCCTTTTCCCCTGGATTGCCGCTGGCAGACGCCATAGCATGGCAAATCATGGCCTGTTCAGCTTTGTTTTACTGTCCACTGTATGTCTTACTGGTGACGCTGACGAGGCGATACTGCAAGCGCTACACACAGCGGTTCATTTGCTTTCGCATGATAAGCAGAGGATGGTTATCAGGTTGTTCCTGTACTGTCTCCTGCCTGGTAAATTAGCAAATGAATGATGGCTAATCTGTCATTCTGTACCGTCTGCTGCTATCATGAGTCCCCCTGGCTGAGGTCGGCGGGGGCGCAAAGGCAAAAATGGGAATGACTCCCTGAAGTCAATTTCCTTCTTTTGGATCAAAGGTTCAATCTAAAAAAATAGAAATTCAGTCCCTGCATAGAATATATGGGGCAAGGTTACTAGAAAACCAGAGAGCACAGCTGCTCGTGTCAGATCCTGCAGAAGGATGAGCTGCATGCCATTCACAGGGGTTGCCCCTGCAACAAACGCCCCTGTTGCTTCCCTCTCTCCCCACCTTCCCTGGGCCTACTTGTGGCATGTCCCCCTCACTTGGGGTCATGAAAGTTATAGGAGGAATGCAAGGAAATAAGAAACAAGTTACTTGTTAGTGAGATAAAATGAGGGGGAGGGCAGCTCCAGCTGGATGATCAGTCCAGGCAGCGACATTAAGCGGTGTGCGGGAGAAGGAGTCCCAGCATCCCGCTGCTAATGAACAGTCCAGGCAGGACATTACAGTGTGGGGGAGAGGAGGCCCAGCATCCCACTGCATATATATGTCCAGGCAGTACAGAATCTTTTCTTTACACATGAAAGGAGGGGCGCGGATTGAAGCTCAGCCCCCCAGTTGCTATGATGAAGACGGTTACAGCCATTCTGTACCATCTACCTGGAATCGACCAGGATCATTCCTATTTTTACACCAGGTGCCCCGCCAGCCTCACCTGAAGGCCAGCCAGGGGTAATTTCAGCCAGCTATCAACATAATTGTACCTTCTGCACAAGCAGGAGGGGAAGAGGAGCGGATAACTTCTCTTTACTGCCTGCAGCATCGCGTCCTACCAGCAGCATTAGTACATCATAGGGTACATTAAAAAGTCAAGAAATGATTTTTTTCCCCTTTTCTTCACGGGGGGAGGGGTACATTAACGAGCATACCTGAAGCCCTTCCGGACTGTGTTTTTGAACCTACAAGCATTGGAGCTCAGGCCAAGAATGAAATACCTTTTCGGAGATTGCTGTGGACTGTGGATAGCTGGAGTCCTCAGTCCCCGCTCCCTCCCTCCATGACCCGTCCATCTGATTCTTGGCTTTCCCGTTATTCTTGTCATGCAGCCACTGTTTAGCCTGGAGAGTTTTTTCACACTCTGGCATTTCGTTCTTCTGTAATGGAGCTCTGGATAGAAACAGATTTGTCCTCCCGCATACACGATCAGAATCCACGTATCATCCCGTACGGATCCATGGCTGGAGCTCCTTTTTGGATTTGGGACTGCAATTGCCCCACCCGTGCTGATCAGAGATCCACGCTGGCAACAGGAAATGAAATTCAAAAGTCGCAGGGCTTTCTCCTGTTACCTAGCCACAGCATCTGAGTTCAGACTGCTATCCAAGAGCGGTCAAACAGTGTGCACTGTGGGATACCACCCGGACGCCAATACCCGTCGATTTGCGGCCACTCTAACCCTAATCCGATATGGTAATATCGATTTTAGCGCTACTCCTCTCATTGGGGAGGAGTACAGAAACTGATTTAAAGAGCCCTTTATATCGATATAAAGGGCTCGTAGTGTGGACGGGTACAGCGTTAAATTGGTTTAACGCTGCTAAAATTGGTTTAAACGCGTAGTGTAGACCAGGCCTCAGTTCAGGCTGCTTTAAAACATCCCTTGACAAAACTTAAAGTTGGGTGAGGTGTTTTCTTTTGACTTCTCCCCTGGTGTGGAACCTAGACTTGTGCCTAATTAGAGCTAGGTCACCCAAGCCCCTCATTTCATAGTCAATTTGGCATTTTGTTCGGTTTTCTGGTTATAATTTTATGCCTTAGGAAACTGGAAGCTTTCCAAGGGTTGGTGTTGAGGGTGAATATGATTTTGCTTAATACTGGGGAGAGGTGCCTGCCTCATCCCTTAAATATCCTTTGGAGCTTTGCTCCACTTTCATCCTTTCTTTGCTCCCAGATACTTTGGATAGTTGAAACAGTTTCTTACATAACCATTGGTAGCATTAACAGTTATCGGTGTGGACAATGCACAATATGGTCTTGACTTTAGCTTTCCAGAGAAAATTTTACGTTGTATCATGTCATCCATCTTGTGAACAGCACTCCTAAAATTGTGATCCCTAATTGTATTCACGTTAGACAGCTACCAAGCTAATTAATCTATTTTGAAGTTTAGACTTCATTTAATGAACTTTGCATTTGAATGTTGTTGGGCGCCAAAGCATGTGCTTTTTTACATATACATATGTGCGCACACACACACAAAACAGACAATTAAATTATTCAAATAATTTTAGAACAGTAACTAAGAAAATCTCTTCTTAAAAGATTCTAAAATGGACAATGTGCATTACATAATTATCTTCATGTGACAAATTGTTCAGGGAGAGGCCTTTAACTCAACAGCAGATTTAAAGCTTTTCAACCAAGTGCTTTAACAATGAGATGCAATTAATAATCCTAGTTTTTCATTTCTGACAGTATACTTCAAAAACTTTAACAGAAAAATACAAATCTCAGAGGCAAAGCTTCAGCTGGTGTAAATTCTCATTGTTCTACAATGGACGATTTGCCCCTCAGCAGTGGAAGACTGTTTAAACAGCTTGTATTTTTATTGCTGCTTATTCAAACATCCTTTCTTACGAAATAACAAGTATGATCTATTTATTGGGTTTCAAATGGATTGTTCTTTAGTCCCTTTTATAAATACTGGAATACTGATTATTAAATGCCATAGTGACAGTTTTGTGACACATCCCCTTTGTGCTGCTGTATGTTGGGATCCCCAAGTCCCTCTTCCACTCAGTTTGATTCTGGAATTTGTCATTCAGGTACTTCTATCTGGCATACCGCAACACTATGAACAAGCAGGCCAGGCTCAAATGCAGAGGATGGATGCAGGGTACAGTGCAAAGCCAAAGTTACACAGCAGAATTTTTCTATATACATCTTTACTAGAACCTGCATTCCTGGCTATACATTGCATCATATGGTTTCATGATTGGCTTGGTTACTTTTCAAGAACCAATTACTTTACAGCATTCTTTATCCATGTATCTCTTGATCTCTACATTTCAGGTTTATCTTGTCCATTGTCCTGCCTATTTCAGCTAGACTGATTCTAGCTTAATGCGTTACACCCTTATTTACAACTTTATCTTCCATTCACCTTTCCAGTAATGCCCACTGAGAAATGAGGTCTGTTTTAGGTCTAGTTATGCCTACATTTCGGTGACATACAGGATCTGTAAAGCTCCTTCGCTGGGCATCTGAGGATTTTCCTGGCATAGAGAAATCCCTGAGAGACAAACAGCCAATTCTATGCTACTTCCTCCTCCCATCCATCCCTAGCCCCCTAGCTCTCTGGAGGAAGGGGCATGTACAGAACACTGCTGCACTCCAGCATTTTTTCCTCCCCCCACAGAGAGCACTGGTGTACAGAGAAGTTGCTCTTTGATCTTTCCTCCAGCTTCTGTTGCTATAATAGAGCTCTATAGACACAAGAATTTTATTTTCAACAGACCATGGAAGCGCCATATTCTTTTTTTAGATTTGATGCACAGCAGATATTACTGATAAATCTTAACACAGCAGGCATCATAACTGTGCCTTGCCTAAAGAAGAAAAAATAAATGTAATGCTGGCAAAATGATATGGCCTCTGGCTGCTCGCAACACTGTCTCCACAAATGAATGTGGTTTTGGCAATGAGCAAATTTTACAGGCATTATTTTTAACATCTTTTCATGGTAGCTTTTTTAGATTTTCTGAATTAATAACTTGCACTTTGTATGGATCTCATAGCGAAGAGCATAAGGCCTCAATCCTGCAAACATCTCTCCATCCAAGAAGGAAATGGAGTTGCAAATCTGTGTAGGGGGGCTGCCCACATGGAGTTCATTGCAGGAATGGGACTTTAGTTTCCATCACCTACTTCCTAGTGGTGTCCATCATTAAAAAAAATGCTCAGTAAGATCAGGCTCTGGTGAGCCAGAGAGGGAGTTCTAAAAGTGGACCCTTGTCACGGAATGTGATGGGGAGCATTTTCAAATGCTTCACTAGAGACGGATTGGGCCTGATTTTCAGAAGTACAGCACAGCTGGCAGCTCTGCTTTAGCCACAGAGAACAGCAGATTCCGTCTTTCAAAAGTGGAGTGTATCAAAGTGTTTCAGGTTGTGAGACCTAAGACTTGAGGCACTCAAAATCAGCAGCCACTTTTGAAAATACTGACCTTTGTTTTCCACTCTCGGAAAGGACTGTAAGCAAAAGCATCTCAGCTGATCAAACCAACAGTGGTGAACAGGGAAAGATGAAATGTCTAAGGCACCAATCCTGAAAACACTTACACAAGCTTAATTTTAAGCATGCATGAGAGCAGTCCTGTTGAAGTCAAGAAATCCCACAAGTGGTGACTCCCTCCCCACCCAGTATGGACAGTACAGGGGGTGGAGGTAGCTCTGTGGTTTGAGCATTGGCCTGCTAACCCCAAGGTTGTGAGCTCAGTCCTTGAGGGGGCCACTTAGGGATCTAGGGCAAAATCAGTACTTGGTCCTGCTAGTGAAGGCAGGGGGCTGGACTCAATGAGCTTTCAGGGTCCCTTCCAGCTCTGAGATAGGTATATCTCCATATATTATTATACATCTAACATACCAACTACTGCTGACCAAGAGATCAATGGAAAAGCTGAAGTACAGCTGGAAAACTTTGCCTTGTAAGTATCTTGGACTAAATCCTAATCCCACAACATGGATGCTTTAGGGGCCAATGCTGTAGTAAAGCCAGGCCCCAAAATTACAGATATTCCTTATAGCTCCTTATTGCAGTTGGCAGATGACTGACATTTCTCCATAAAGCAGAGGAGAGAAGTAAATATGGACAGATCAGCCGAGAGGCCAGCAGATTCATGCACTGTCCAAATCTACCTGTCCCAGTTTAGGATGGGAAAGGGTAGGCTGTGGCTGATACTCTAAAGTACTTCTCTACCAGGCTTGTACTTTGATTTTGAACCTGAGGCCTGGTCTACACTACGCATTTATACCAATTTTAGCAGCGTTAAACCGATTTAATGCTGCACCCATCCACACTATGAGCCCTTTATATCGATATAAAGGGCTCTTTAAATCAGTTTCTGTACTCCTCCCCGACGAGTGGAGTAGCGCTGAAATCTGTATTACCATATCGGATTAGGGTTAGTATGGCTGCAAATCGACGGTATTGGCGACCAGGTGGTATCCCACAGTGCACCACTGTGACCGCTCTGGAAAGCGATCTGAACTCAGATGCACTGGCCAGGTAGACAGAAAAAGCCCTGCGAACTTTTGAATTTCATTTCCTGTTTGCCCAGCATGGAGCTCTGATTA